>NC_143482.1:56204720-56509269 GCF_027475165.1 Benincasa hispida
CAATCAGAATATTAAAATCACTCTTAAAACACCTTCATTTCAAGATTATTATAAAATCATATTTCATTTTCAATAAATTTTCAATTTCAACCTTCAAGATTTATTTTGTATATCTAGTATCATTCTCACATAACCAAAATTTATCTCCTAATTTTTCATAATTTGAATGCAATCAATTTTTCTATTTTTTTTTTAATTAAAGCTATTTTTCTTAATACTTAACCATTAATCTAGAGCAACAAAATATAAAATTTTTAAAGCAATTAGTTAAAAATATATAAATTAAAAAAAAATACAAATGTTAATTGTAGGTTTGTTTCAATTATTATATATAAAATCTTATCAATTATGTCTAAATTAACTTATTCAATGCCAAAACGAGTAGGCTCAATTGATATATGATATGTATTCGTGACCAAAAGAAAAAAAAAGTTATATATACGACAATTGCTTTAAAAAAATGAATGCAATAACTATGTTGAGTACTTAAAGATACTCCCACTCCTTGGTGGACTTCGAAATTTAGAGAATGCCTAATAAATGACATTAAATAAAGAGTAAATGACATTATAAGAATTCGTACAAAAGACCTCCTACTCTGATACCATGTTAAATCATCAATAGATCAAAAAAACTTAAGATTATAGGTGAAACTAAATTTAATAATATACCAACACTTTAACCGATACTCAGAAAATAATAATAATAATAATAACACTTCTCTTTTTAAAGAGGAAAGGTGCATCTAAAAGATAGAAATTTTTGCAAACTTAATGGTTTAGCCATTCACTATATTTTTCTATCACATTTTGTTGGGAATGCAACCAAAATCCCATATCGACTAAATAAGCGAATGATCACGAGTATAGCAAAACAACAACGCGACCATGAAATTAACAATATCATAGCATCGTGGAGATATCTGAAGAGTCACTTTTTGAAAGTTCAGGTACCAAAATGAACTAAAAATGAAAGCATAAGAACTAAAATAAACAAAAAACTAAAAGTAGATAGATCAAAGTAATATTTAAACCAGAAAAAGAAAAACAATAAAAAAAAAAAAAAATTCCATGACAAATCATGATGTAACTCAAATCAAAGTCAAAATTACCTCTCAAGGGTTTTTATTTTAGAGTCATTGTTAAAGTTGATTGAAGGTTATTTTGTTTGGAAGCTTTAATTAATTTAAATTATAAAGTTGAAATCTTTATGATATGTTTGATAGTTGATAATGATAGTGTACAATTATTTTATACCCCAACTGCTCCCTCTTTATTGTGCCTCCTATCTAATCCAATTTAAATATTCCAACATTAAATAATCTTTAAGAGTTCAAATAATTGTTTTACATTTGGAGCAGTCCCACCACTCCATATACTTAAATATTTGTTGTCTTGGTCTCTTGCTTGCATTATTAATTAAATCGACCCAAATGATATTTTACCACTCTTCATCTTTGCCATCATATAAACTTACATATTTCTATTTCTTTAATCTCTTTTGGAAAAGAATAGACTTTTTGAGTTAGATAATTTACATAATCGACATATAACACTCTTTTTGAGATCGAAAGTTCAAATTCTCATACTTCAGTTGTTGTACTAAACAAAAGTGTATGGTAGATTATGAGGAGAAAATTTACATTTCATGGTATAAGATATATAGTTTCTTTATGTGATTGAATGTATATGTGCGTACGTACAAATAAGAATAAAAATATCTATTGATATGTCAATATATCTATCGATATATCTGTAAATCGAATGGTTGGATATCGATATTAAATATTCATAGATATCTCTTACATCATTTGTAAAAGCTTGTAAAACATAAAAAATGTCATTTGTCCAATATGAATATGACTACTAATAACAATTTTCATAACTTAATTTTGGAGTAAAAACAACTTATTAATCTAAATAAGTTTTTTTTAAAAAAAATCTCGTGACTTATGTAAATATCCATCGATATTGATATTTTATCTATATATCTATTGATATATTCTTAAAATTGAAATTTCGATATTGATATCGACATCGATATTTAAATCCTATGTATGTACATACATTCATGATACTACAAAATGAAATTGACCTAAAAGAGCCAATAGGGCTTGGTCACTGGTGGAAAATGAGAGGAAATTTGCTCTAATCAGCCTCCACAGCCATTTTGGACCTCTGCCTTTTCTGCATGCCTAAAAATTCCATATCCAAACAAAAATTTCCTTGGAAAATAAAATAATTAAATCCTTCAACCATCCCTTTCAAAAAATAGGAAAAAAAGTCCTTTAACCATCATTTTGAACTCAAAATTATATTCATACCAACCAAAGACACCCCCTCTTTAGGTTTTTTAGAGCAGCTACCACCAAGAAGTCATAAAATATCCTCTTTAATATGGTTTGAATTTATAATCCAGCTGCCTAATTTTTCGGACTCCTTCCCTGTTGACTCATAATTTCCATAAAATAATCAAGGGTTCTTATAAATAAATCAAAATTTTCTCACTTTTTAGATCTATTCATCACCAAACAAAGGGGTTATGATATCCCTCCTGTTCAATTAATCAAGTAGGATCAATACAACATGAAAAATAATCAAGCCTTTTAAACTAAGATCAAATATTAATTATTCTGAAGAAATTGATCTCAAACCCATCAAGTTCACATCAAAGGAAAATAAAAACACGTTGAATTGACAGGGTAAATTTTGGTCAAGATGATGACAAAAATTTAGAATATTCAAGTGATATCAATTACTCTGCCCTGCATCAACATTTCCATCTGTTCCCATTTTCACGAACACGAAACCGTGAAATTTCAATAGCTTCAGGTACATTCTAATTGTTACTGTAAAACTAAAGAGGGATCCATTTGATAAGAAATGTTAAAACAAAGACTTCATACCTGCCATGCCATTTTAAAGTCTTTCTAAAGAAGCCAAAATGTTGGTGTATGAGATTTGGACCTTCTAGACTAATCTCCAAAAGTCCACATCAGAAGGTCAAACCAAGCATCTTGAAAACCTACATAAATACACAAGATGCAAAGGCAAACAAACAAAAACATAATATGATGAAAGTGTGACGTTTAGATGAGGTGAGGGAAAGAAAAAATATCGTAAATAAGTCATAACTTTGATCCTATTTTATAGAAGGATTCTTGTGTATTATATTGATTTGCTTCTTGCTCAAGTATCAAATGTTTGAACATAATATCAGATAACCCATCAAGAGTTTCCCACATCTAAATGTTACAAAATGAAGTTCTAGACCCGGCGGGGAAGTTAGATCAAGCACTAGTCATAAGTTACTATTTTACCAAACATATCAAGCAGCTCCTCATGCTTGGACTTTGTTACCTTTAACTCCAGAGTTACCTTCCAAATATGCAAAAGTAAATAAAGTCAGAATCAAATATGGCCCACGAATATGATAACTTAGTTCAGGCTTAAAATGTAAAAGCATAACTCTCTGAAGTGGGTAGATGGAAAAAGAACAAGAAAAAACTTCCTAGCCATCAAGTATTTCCATTATGGTACAAAACTAATAATTCGTTCGTGTGAACAAGGTTCTCTCACAATTATTAGACCAACTATAATATATGTACATGCACATACATATGTTAAATGTAGTCAATAAATCAATCGCTAATAGTACTCAGTTTCTTTTCTTTAAAAAATTATAGTTAAAGGATCCACAAATCCATATTAGTGAAATAAATTTTGACACATCAGCTCATATTGATAAACTATTCATAGTCAATCGAGACGTAAGGTTTTCCTTAAACTAAATAGTAATCATGCTTTTAGCTAACAGCATATCTTCAATATCTCAAAAGACTTGTGTAAATTGCTGTTATACGGCACTAAGTCAAACAATAAAGTGAAGTATAGGTCCCATGATCTTAAATAGATGCAAAGATGTCTTGGAAGATGCTTATCATTAAGGAAGAAAATAGAGAGAGCTCACCTCCTTGAAGATTTCGCTGTAAGAAGTCTCTTCGAAGCCCTACACCAAATAAAAGGGATCTTTTTGTGAAGATTAAAGGACTAGTTTAAAAGGAAAACAAAAACTAACAATAGTGCAATATAAATTTTTAAACAAAACATGCTGACTTGGGTTGGTGTGGATTCACTTGTATTTGATGATATAAAAATTTATCTACTTGCAGTAAGTCTTAAATCTTATTTCAAGAAATTGAACCAACCAATTTTTTGAACAAACTGAGAGACCCTTCATTCAAGTCTCCAATTTTCGCCCGGAAAGTATGGATCCCAAGGTTCTTGACTGCAAATCCCATCATCATCAGGACAGATTCTTTCCCAAATCCTTTTCCACGGCTATGCTAACAGAAATACAGACGTAAGAAGTTTAGTGGACTGGTAAAACATTGATCCCAAAAAAAAAAAACAAAATCCTATCACAATATAATCCATACACATGGCCAAGAATGAACCCAAAACATTGCAAGGAAAAAGTGATATTGTTTCAGTCCAACATGTGGGAATGGGGATTCAAATGTCAGATTCTTGGTTGAAGATATATGCCTAAACTAGTTGAGCAGAGCTAGAACCAACTTTGCAAAAAAAATATGGGATGGTTACTAATACATGCACATCCAAAGATTCATTCCAGCATTATATTTGCTTCTTATCTTGAATCAGTTGAAAGAACACTTCATTAATTCTCATAATTCGAATACTTCATTGCTTTTAAAGAGCCAGAACAACACAAAATGTATAAATTTTCTTATAGAAAAACCAATAACCAATAACCAAGATCCTATGAAGAGAACCGTGACATAGAATTAGGCAGAGCAGAAACGCTGTTTATATTCACATTGACAGAACTTCACATACCAGTCACCGAAGAAAAATCAGAGATCAAAAGACCATTACCTTACGCATTTGAGCAAACAAAGAATAAAAACATCTACATAACGAAAAGATGATTAAATCTGGTACCTCTTGGATTCAGCTATCATTATTTCGACTTCTGCTAAAAGGGAATCATCCAGATCATTCATGTAAAGATTCACATCACCAACCATGGCTGGAAAAACAGACAATACGTATAAACAAAGCTTTCCCCCAACCTAAAATTATCAGTTAAACTAAAGAGTAAATACCAAAGAACTAACCTTCAACACCAGGATTTCCATGGATGAATTTTCCCTCAACCAATTCCTTATCCAATACAATGAAAGTCTGCTCTGAAAAAACCACCCCCAAATCCACACCATGTTAAGAAGGATTACGAAAACGAACATAGCCTTATTTTGATCAATATCAAGAACTTTAAAACACAACCCAGATAAAAATTTGATGAAATTAAGAGAGGAAACGAACAAATGAACATGATGAAGTGAGAAAGAGAACTACTGTTTGGGTCTTGTGTCCATGATTGTTGCATCTGGAACTCCTGATCAAGAGTGAGGGGCTCGGAGCCTGTGGCTTGAAGAAGAGCTGGGTCTTTCATCCATTGGTGATACTTTGGAACGTGCGCTTCCATGTAAGGCACCAAAATTACCGTTTCCCCTTCTAAACTCACTCCATTTTTCTTCATCTCTCCCACTGTGACTCACTTTCAGTGAATCAGAGCTTTTCGTGGAATGAATTCTCGACGACGCTATTTTTCATTTCAGTGTGCAGTGGAGTGGAGGGAGGAGGAAAGAAAGCAGTAGCCGGCGAAGAGGAAGCCCAATTGCTATTTCCAAGAGAAGCCCACCGACAACAACTGTCGCCCCATTTGAGTGGGCTCAACGAAGAAATCAGACCTATTGTTGCCTAATACATAAATCCAACTCAACTCCGAGTAGATATAACAAAATTTAGATTTATCAATTGAAGTCTATAATAATAGTTATATTATAGACGAGAGTCTATTAATAATAGATTTTATTATATTTATAATTTTTTTTAAAAAAATATTGCTTTATAAGTTATTAACTCTAAGGAACAATTTGTTTCATGAGTATCTTAGATTATTATAGAGTGGTTATGTGAGTTACCATGTTTTTTAATATTATAAGATGTCTTAACATCTGAAGATTCTCAAGCATTCTAGGATATCTTATACGGAGGACATCTTGAGAGTTTTGGATGTCTTTTTAAAATATGGATTTTTCATATTTCTATGTGAGTGCATCCCCATTTTACATTTTTACCCTTCTTTTTTTCTTATATGTATTACTCTTCTTTACTTGTATTATATAATTAAAATAAATATTTCTAATCATATATATCACTTTTTTTCTTTTTTTGTTATATTGTAGTTGTTATTATTTTTTTAGCAAAATATTTAAATTTAAATTAGTCTTTATATTATAAAGAATCTTAAATTATCATATATTATCTTGTTGAGAAAAATAACATTAAAATAATATAAACTATATTAATTTAAAATAAATTTAAATTGATAAAAATAAGTATATTATATAAGTCCAAATTATATTAAATTAATTATAAATTAATAAATAGTTATAAGGATATTTTGAAACATTAGGTAAATTTAAAACATTTTTTTAGTAGAAACACTATAAAACAAACACATTTATCAAATATATTTTTAAATATTTATAAAAATATTTTTACAAAACAAACGTGATTATCTAAAAATATTAAACATCTATAATTTCAAACATTTATAAATTCGGACATCTAAATATTACGAATTCTACCCTCTTGGAAAAAAAAAGGGCCTAAAAAGTAAAAGTAATTTGCAATTACCCTAGAAAAACGACCCTACCATTTGACTTTGTATTTTGTCCTTAAAATTGGAGATCTGATTCAAATTGGTCTATTTCAAAATTAAATAATCAAATTCCAACCTTTAAAAAATGAGAGTTTGTTGATTAAAAGTAATAATTATTATAGTTATTATAATCAAAATATAATAATAAATAACAAATAACAAATTATTATAAATATTATAATATATGTGTAATGTAGATGTCAAAAGACCTAACATTTGTCAATTATTCCATGTGTAGACTTGTGTCATAAAGTTATACATGATTAGCGTCCAAATAAACCACATCCTAATTGCCAAAATATCTATAAATAGTGGACATCCTAATTTCCATAAGATTTTTAATTTACTGTATTTTGTTATTTTATTGTTTTATTTTATTTCAACATATAATATTATATTTTCTCAATATTTATATTCTCATTGTGTCTCATTGTGCTTTTCATTTCTACAACACAAATAACAATTTTTTCATTCTCCTCCCCACGTTTTCCTTTTCCCTTCTCATCCAATGGTAATAATAAATAAAGACAATGATTACGTGCAATATAATCTAATACTCATATTTTCCTTACACACTAAAAATAAAATTAAAAATATATATTTTTTAAGAAAATTTTCTATACCATATTCATCTATTATTTGCCATAATAGTAACATTTAAAAATCATGTGGGGTCTACGAAATAAATAAATATTAAATTAATAAATCATTTAATGACGTGTCAAATAATAAAGTGAAAGAGTTGCTATTACGATAGTACTAGATTTTTTTCCCATTTAAGGCACTAGGACTTTTCTTCATTATCATGGAAAAAAAAACCTACCTTCTTCTTCAATCTAAATAAATAAATAAAAAAACAATCAACCCATCTTCTTCTTCACTACCTTACTCCATCTTCAAAATTATTAATCGAGTACAATGAGTCTTGAAGTTCGGCTGAAAAGTATTTTCGACCGTCATCGAATGCTTTAATACTTCTTTGAAAAACCTTCTCTATAGTGGCAATTGATGTGAGCCTAATGCTCATTTGATAAATCATTTCTACAATAGTTTCTAATGTGAAACCGCACTTGGCTAAAAGGTCAACTCTTTCCTAATTGTCATTGAGTCTCATCGTTTGACTTTTAGGTTATCTCCTTGAGAGACATGCTCGACACTTGTTTAAGGGAAAAAAAAAATCTGAAATTTAGTCAAATTTACTACTATAGATTCTAAAAAGACATTTACAAAACCTAAATAATTTGCATGTTTGTATTACATAGGAGTGTAATTGGGTCGGGTCAGGCTAGTTTTCTTAAAAACCAACCACGACTCGACCTAGATCGGTTTTGTACGAACAAAACTCGAATCGATCCCGATCAGGTCAATTTAGTTTTTGTGTGCAAATCTTATGTTTAGAAAAATGAAAACTAAATAATAGGGAAATCCAGTTTGACATGAATCAAAAATCAAATCTCACACTGAAAATCACAAGAAATGGTAAAGCACTTCTCTTCTTCTTCTTCAGCTGCTTCTTCTCCTCTTTCTTTTTTTTTTCTTTGTTTTTCTTCTTCAACTACTATTTCTTTTCTCCTCCTTTTTTTTTTCTTTCCTTTCCCCTTTTTTTCTTCTTCAGTTGTTTCTTCTTCATCTTCTTCTTCTCTTGTTATTTTTTCCTTCTTTGGTTGCTTCCTCTTCTCCTTATTTTTCTTCTTTCACTTTTCCTTTTTTTTTTCCCTACTTCTTAGAGAGAGAAGGAGGAAATTTGCTTTACCTTCGAATGAGGGATGTGCGACGACTAGGCTTATAATTAAATGGGAAACGGTCAAGTAGTTTGATGGGTAAACTTGAAACTGAACCGAACAAGTTAGATACAATTAATATCATATATAAGTATAAATGTAATAAGATACATTATTATATTTAATTTGCATACGATTAAAATAAGAGATATATAATTTGAGAGAATTAAATTATTTGAATATGATTCAATAATTAATATTTTTATTTTAATATAAGATATTAAAATAATAATATTTGATTAGGGAACCTAATCAAATTCTTATAAATAAGACCTTATAGGCATGGAGAAATAATAATTAAACTTTCTCAGCATAAAAATTCTAGACTTCCTACTCTAAAAAAAAATCATAACTGAAGAAAGTAGATCGCGCTTCTTGGATGCACGTATTATAAGCAAGATGATGTGAGTCTTAAAGCTATCTTACATGTTATCTCTTCAGTAACTACCAAGGTGAGTTAAAGCTCATCTTAGACATTATCTCTTCAATAACTACCAAGGTGAGTTAAAGCTCATCTTAGACATTATCTCTTCAATAACTACCAAGCTCATCTTAGACATTATCTCTTCAATAACTACCAAGGTGAGTTAAAGCTCATCTTAGACATTATCTCTTCAATAACTACCAAGGTGAGTCCTGATGTTTGGCTGAAGGCTTTAGAAGCTATTTAGGTGAATCTCGATGTCTAGCTGTGAGGTTATCTTTTCAATGGTTATTGAGTGTCTCAATCTTCTCCTATGGGTCTTCTCTACAACGACAATTGATTTAAGCCCTAACGCTCATTTGAGATATGGTGAGCATCGGTCAGTCGGAGTCAGTTTTCTTTACATCGGTCCGAAAACCTACATCATTCCCTATGAGTAGGATATCATCCACATACAAAGTTATTGAGCTGTTGATGATTTTCTTGTAAACACAAAGTTCATCAATATTCTGATCAAAGCCACAAGGTTTTATCGCAATATCAAATCTTATATTCCAAGATCGAGATGCTTGTTTCAGTTCATAAATGAACCGATTAAGCTTACAAACCTTTTGCTTTTGATTTTATTCCCTTCTGGTTGATTTATGTAAATGGTCTCTTCAAGATTTTCATTCAAAAAAAGCAGTATTGACATCTATTTGCCATATTTCATAGTCATAATATGTGGCTATGGATAAGAGAATAATTTTCCATAAATGTGAACCTTAATTTTAGATCCTAGAGTTCTGCCCCAATGAGCCAACCGAAGGGAAAAACCGATTGGGGAAAAAACTAAAGCGACCCTATCCATTTCTAGAGTTTACCTTGATATTGACCAACTACACAAACCATTCAAAGGGAGACGCTCCCAAGCCGTCTCAAGGCTGTGCAAAAAGGTCTCACGGTGTAAACTAATGAAAGAGACCGTAGGACATGTTGACACATATCCCTCTCCCACTTACTATAAATACTCTCTCCATTGACCTTAATATTGACCCATGCAAACACCATCCGAAAGGGGACGCTCCCAGGGCGCCTCAAGACCAAGCATCATCTCACGGTGTGAATATTAAGGGAGAAACGTGAATGGAAAAATGACACATCATATACATCTTTTCCCCTCACTGAGTATTTTAACAACCTAAGGTTTAATTTACTTAGGAAAAATGATAGGGAGCAATCTATCTAAGAAGGAGTGAACTAGAAAGCCTGTTACCAGTTGCCGATTCGATTACCGATTCATAGGATAACCAGAAGAGAAGGAAGGCCACAAAGAAAACTTTTTTAGATATCCCACAATGAGAGAATTTCATCTTGTGTAACTGAGTTCCCAACTCCCAAATAAGACAAGTCCCCAAAAAGGTAGGTATGTTGAGTTGGCAATCTAGCCACTCTCACCCATACTAATCAAAGGACCGCCCTCAAAGGTAGGAGTTCCCAAAACACTTAGGATTGAGGTCATGTCACCATGGTTTTTTAGGTGAGATGTAAGTCTCCAGTATCAACGACGTTATATACAGAGACTAGTCATCTCGTGGTCCGGTCTTATACAAACTCTTCGTATAGGATACCCTCGCTTGCATGTCCCCACATGAATGGTCAGAATCTACCATCTGTAGTAGTTCACAACATTTGCAAACCTCTACAAAGCGGGTCGTATCCGTAGTGTCACCAGGATCAGGTATCTCTCTTTAATCCTTATACTACAGACCTATTTAGGTTATCACTTAAGTCATGATCCACTTGTGTATCCCATATACATGCTTAAGTTTACATACAATAACCATGGAGTTTTTTTTTATTGGATATGAGTAAATTCCAAATAAAATAAATCTTATTTTATTCATAACAATGTGTACAAATTACAAACTACGAGACTTCGGGAGAATTAGGACACCAATCCCAACATTTATAACTCCTTCCCTTTTATCAATTTTAAATAAACTAATAAAATAGAATATATAATATCTACTTTATTATATATACACACTATATGTTATATCAAATATAACTTATAACCTATAATTTTATATTGCATCAAATATAACATAAACTATAGTTTTTATTCTCTCTCAACTATACATGGCATTTAATATAAATCACATTTATATTAAATCTATTTATATTAATCTCATCCATATAAATGATATTTGGATCATATCCAAATATTTTATTTCTCTTAATATAAATCATATTTATATTTAATTACATGAATCTCATTCATATAATTGGTATTTGAATCATATTCAAATTCCTCTCATAATGTATCAAATACATTATAATTAATTATATCATATATAATTAAATTCCTCAATTAATTTGAACACTTCAATGAGCTATAGTGGGGACCTTATGGACCTGTAGATTGAAGCTCCAATGGTACTCGGATAATTAATTAAACTCTTTAATTAAATTACCCAATATCCGTTAACTGTCGGTCACTCCACTAAAGACCGATAGCTGAACGCTTCGCACTACAAATAAATTTTTGTGTCCATTGGATATAACCAATCAACAGTGTGATGACCTTCACAAATTGCTCGTAAGTACAGCTAGGCTAAAATACTGTTTTCCCCTATAGTTACATGTAACTCCTTAAGTACCATAGATTCCTCTAATGAATAATAAGTCATAGTCCCACTATGACCAAGTCCTCTCGGGCCAGGAGAATGTGTGGCCACTATGTTCAAGACCCGGAATCAACCCTTAAGGGGGCAATTTATCTACTTGCCCTTGCATCAGGGAATGAGTGAATTCTGTCTTGTGTAGCTGAGTTTCCAGCTCCTCAGTTAGATGAATCCCCAAAATGGTAGTGATAACTTGTAGAAATAAGTTATTTATACCATCTTATTTAGAATATGCGGCAAAAAGAAGGAAAAAGTTGCGTCGAACATATAGAAATTGACTTAGAAACGCAAAAGTCGTAAAATATCAGAAGCACACCCGTTAACCCCATTGTGATGGCAAAAAAGGATGTCCAAGTCTTTGTTTTGCAGAAAACACGTATCACCGCATGTGACGAACGCTCGAGAACAAAAAAAGCAGCGCATTCGCACCACATGCAACGATCACTCGAGGACAAAAAGAGTAGTGCATTCGCACTGCATGCGACAATCGCTCGTGGAAAAAAAGAGCGACGCATTCGCACCGCATGCGACGATCGAAGAGCGACGTATTCGCGGAGATTTCCGAAATTGTACAGCTTTTCTATTGTACGATTTGACAAATTGAATGTGGAGCAAAGCGGACGTTTCCACCAAGCCTCAGCAGAAAAAGTAACTTTTCAAAGCAGGACCACTAACGAAGGATGTGCTAAGGTCTATAAATAGCTACATCAACACCAAAGAGAGGAGGTTGTCTGAAGAGATATTCATAGAGAATCCAGGAGATAGACGAGACAAGTCCGAAAAGAAGTCTCGGGAGCCAGAAATTCATTCACAATCTTGAAGAGAAGCTCTATGCAAAGGTCATTTCTACCTGGGGAACTATCCTGAGAATGAAGTTTTTCACCTCATTCCTCCTACACGCCGACAAGAAAAACAACTCCGATTGGGATCCGTGTCAAGACATTGACACGCTGTCCTCATTTGTTTTTACTTTCTATTCATCAACTGTTATTCATTTCTGATCATTCATCTATCTGTAACAATCGCTTTATCTTTATCCGTAATATCATAATCACATTCATCTTCATCTCTCTGTTCACCACCATACATTCATCTTCCATTTCTCTCACCATGTGTAACTAATCCTCCAGGGTAAGGGGGAAGGACTAAGCGAGTAAGTTAATTCATGTTGAAAAAGTCAGCTAAGTTTAGCTAATGCATGCTCAACGACATCTTCACCTATGAGAGCAGAAGTGAAGATGTTAATCCACCTCTCGAAAGAAGGTTGATAGAATGTGTTAACTAAAGCAAGAAGTATTTCCAGAGATGGAAATAACCTTGCGTTCGCAATGTTCATCCTTGCTCACTATAGAGATATGAGAATGCGGCCGATCACTGAGAGGTGTAAGCCAAGGGAATGCGAAACCTTAGTTGCGGCCTTAACAGGATTGACAAACTTACGATGTCCTTTCCCCCAACCCGTTCTCATTCTGATATCTTTCATAAGACTTGTCATCGCATTCCCTCGTACACTTTCATAATTTCACATTTATTCATTCATTTGTTTATTTAATTGTTTGTCGCCGCATTTTACTTTTCAAACACAACACATTATTATTTTATTTTCGGTCGCATGTATCACATCAATATCGCATCTAGCATCGAAATCCCAGTGTTCAACCTCAAATCACTCTAAGAAACTTGCGGTGGAATTATACTTGGTTCCAATGCAAGAAAACTTATGACACGCACATACTACTGAATGCATACTACAAACGCATCTCAGCAGCATCGCATGCATTATTTTAAAATGTAGTATAGCATATATTACCTAGAAGCGTGATTAAGACAAAGCGACACATATCAGTCGTTGCGGTGGCATTACATCTGCCACATTCGACAAACAATCAACAGTAGGCTTGTTGAGTTGGAAATCTGGCCATTCTCACCCATAGAAATCAAAGGACCGCCTTCATGAGCAAGAGTTCACAACTTACTCAGAATTCAGGACATGTCACCTATAATCATCCTAGTGAAATGTAAGTCTCTATTATTAATGGCGTTATATAAAGAGACTAATCATTTCGTGGTTCGGTCTTATACAAACTCTTTGTATATGATACTCTCTCTTGCATGTCTCCACATGAATGATCAGGATCAGATCATTTGTAACACTTTACAACACTTGTAATACCTACAAAGCGGACCGTATCCATAGTATCACCAGGATAAGGTATCCAACCTTATCCATTTATTACAGACCATTTAGGTTATTATTTAAACAAGATCCACTTGTATGTCTCTACATACTTCTTTAAATTATATGAAATAACCTCGGATCTTAGGAGATTTAGGTTATTGAGTATATGCTTATAAAATAATACTTATTTTATTGACAACAATATGTTTATACGGAGTTTACTAACTATAAGATTACAAGGAGATTTAGGATATCATTCCCAACAATAACATCGTTAATAATTGAGACTTACATTTCACAGGGATGACCATAGGTGACATGACCTGAATCCTGTTGTGAACTCTTACCTATGAATGCGGTCATTTGATTTGTATGGGTGAGAATGTCCAGATCATTGACTCAATAAGCCTACCATTTTAGGGATTTGTATGATTGGGGAGCTAGGAACACAACTACACAAGATGGAATTCACTCCTTTCCTAACGTCTTGGTAAGTAGATAAATTATTGCCTTAAGGACTAATTCCAAAGCTTGAACTATGACTTATTGTTCATGAGAGGGATCAGTGGTACTTGAGGAGTTAGATGTAACTACATGAGCAAAATGGTAATTTTGATCTAGTTGTAATTATTAGCAATTTGTAAAGGGTCATTGCACTATTGACTGGTTATATCCAATGGACACAAAAATATATCTATAGTGCAAAGAGTGTGGCTATTAGTCTTTAGTGGAGTGACCAACAGTTAATGGATGTTGAATAATTTAATTAAAGGAGCTTAATTAATTATTCAAGAACCATTGGAGCTTCAATATACAAGTCCATAAGATCCCTTTTATACCTCAACAGGGAATATTGAGAATCATTTTTTGATTAATTTGAATTTTTCAAATTAATTGAGGGAATTAATTATATGTGATATAATTAATTTAATTTAATTATATATAATATAATTAATATAATGTATTTCATACATTATAATATAAAGTTTATTTGAAAGGAAATAGATATTTGAATATGATTCAAATATTAATTATATGGATGAGATTCATATAATTAATTTAGTATAAATGTGATTGATATTAAATACTATGCACGTATGAGAGAAATAAAAAACTATAGATTATATTGTATTTGATACAATATAAAAGATTATATTGAAAATTAAAATTAATATAAAAAATCGGAGGAAAATTGATGGAATTCACAACTGTACAGTGACTAATATACAGTAGCGTTGCAATGCTTCGAACGACGAATGAAAGAATTTTTCGTAGCATAGCAATGCTAGTCACTGCATTGTAACGCTTTGTGACAGAATTTTTTTTTTAGTTCGTGCGCAGTTCAGTTCGAGTTGCATTTAGTTCATGTTTGATTTGCTTGGTTTGAGCAGTTCAATGGTAGTTAAGGTGCTGGACGGCCCGATTCGAGCGGTTCAAGGTCTGGTTCACTTGTTTTGAACCGGTTGGCTATTTAATTTGTAATAGTTAGTTATTTTTAATTAATTAAATTAATATAAGTATTATATTAATTTAATTAATTGTTTAGGAGTCCTATCTCAGTCCAATAATTATTTAAATTATGCATATGATGTATGATTTAATTTATATAATTATACGTCGTAATGTATGTCATATAGTAAAATCCCATCATAGGTTATGCATTATTCATGCATCATTGATATTATAAATATTATAATACATTATTTAATTTTATAGCATGCTTATTCATCATATAATATAAATGTTATAATATATGTTTGCATGTATTAATAACATAGTCGTGTATAATTTATATTATAAGTGTTATAATATATAATCGAATGTATGGATGTATGTATGTTATTAATTATTTCATTACTTTATTATATAAGTGTTATGTATGTTAAGTAATGAAATGGAATTGCATAAAGCATGTCACCACTTTAGGTTATTTTATAATTGTTATAATTTACCTAAAATATACTTTTACATGTAATAGTTAGTTTTAATTTATTTCGTTTCTTTTATAAAGGTTATAATTAAATGAAATTAGAAATTAAAATTAATAATTCAAAATTATATGCAAATCTTTGGTTAAAATCATTTTTTAAAATAGTTATAAAATATGATTCACATAGATTTAAGATCACTTTTCTAATGAGATTAGAAATAAATTTTATCTTTTAATCAGTTTAATAGGATTAAATTGGTTTCAATTAAAAGATTAAATTTGTAGCAAATGTATCTATAAGGGATCTTTGACCTTTTGTCTAAGGCTAGTTCTGTCTAGGTTGGGGTATTTAAGTTGACAGAAATGGAACACTTACAAAACTCGAGTAAGTTTTTGTTGAGAGAAGGTTGTTGTTTGAATGTTATATTGGAAGTGCATTTCTTTGAACAGGTATCGAAGTAAACAAATTTTGGTTTTGTTGTATAGTAATGTCATGCTGACGAAATTTTTCTAAAGCATAAGAGTTAGTAAAGTTAGTTACAAATTAAAATATAGTAATGTTCCTTAGGTTCTTTCTGTTGTTGCTTCTAGACTTTATTGCAATTGACCCAGTCAAGATTTCTTCTATTAAAAAACTTGTGATTTTACTTTCAATTGCTTGCTTCAATTATTGTGAAACCTTTTGCAATTAGGCATAGAAAAAAATAAACGACTTCCTTGCTGCTGTTGGGGTTAATGCCCTAAAGTCTCGTGTCCTGTAGTTTGTAAACAGTTTGTACGAATACTTGTGTTGTATAATATATGATATTTTACTTCACATCTTGTTTTGCTCAATTGTATGTTTTATTTTCTTTACGAAAAACCAATAAACATAAAATCCCTAGTTATCAGTATGTAACTTAAGCATGTATGTGGTGACATACAAGTGGATCATGTCTTGAGTGATAACCAAAATGGTTTGTAGTATATAGATATAGGAGGGAAACCTTATTTTGGTAACGCTACGGATGCGTCCCGCTTTGTGGAATGGTCATAAGTGTTGTGACTTGTCACAGATGGTTTGATCCTGATCATTCGTGTAGGGGACATGCGAGCGGCAGCGTCCAATACAAAGAGTTTGTATAAGACCTGACCACGAAGTGTTAACTTCTCGTAATATAACACCGTTCATGACAGAGACTTCACTTCACTAGGATGACCATAGATAACATGACCTTAATCTTGAGTGAGTTAGGAACTCTTGCCATTGAGGATGGTCCTTTGATTTGTATGGGTGCGAGTGGTCAGGTCACCGATTCAAACCTACCATTTTGGGGTTCGTCTGATTTGGGAGCTGGGAACTCAGCTACACAAGATGAAATTCACTCCTTCCCCGAGGCAGTGGTAAGTAGATAGATAGCTCCCTTGAGGGCTGATTCCAAGGCTTGAACGATGCGGCGCTACACACCTTCTCTTAGCCCGAGAGGTGTTCACACATAGTTGGACTATGTTGTATTGTTCATTAAAGGAATCAATGGTACTTAAGGAGTGATATGTAACTACAGGGACAAAACGGTAAATTGACCCAATTGTACTTATGAGCATCTGTGAAGGGTCATCGTACTCATGATTGGTTATATCCAATAGACACAGAAATATATCTATGGTAAGAAGAGTTCAGTTGTTGGTCTTTAATGGAATGCTTGGCAGTTAACGGATGGTGGATCTCATGGCTAAAGAGTTTAGTCAGCCATTCACATACCGTTAGAGCTTCGAGCCATAGGTCCATAAGGTCCCCTAGGTAGTTGGATAAAGTCGAGCATCAGTTTTTGGGTCAGTTTGAAATGTTTAAATTGACAAGAGGGAGTTCGATTATATATGATATAATTGAATTGGTTAATTATATATGATATAATTGATTAAATGTATGAGATACATTATTTTGGAGAAAATTAGATATAAATATGATTTATATCAAGTGGAGGAGAAATTGTTATAGTAGATATATGATATCAAACTATAGGGTAAGAATATAATATGATTATATTTATTTATTAATTAAATTGGTTAATTATGTGATAATTGACCGAAATATTCTTCTCGATCGTGCATTAGTGGAAAAATTCAGTATTCGGTTATTGTAACTGAAGAATAAAATGAAAATTTGTTTCATTTTGCAAGGAGTTCGTAAAATTTGCAATCAGTGTGAAAACGTCTTGATCGCTTAGCTGAGAGCCTATACGATAGAGTTTCATCACTTAAACGATTGCACACCCGCGTCTAAACGATTGCACGCTTTTCTCTAAATGATTGCTTAGCTTTAATAAACGATCGCCTAGTGTGCCATGTTTTCTAAACGATCGTTTACTTATTACTAGACGATCGCTTAGTAAAACCTACACGATCGTGTAGCTTTCTCTAAATGATAAGCATCCACTATACGATAGCCTTCTCTCCCACTTACTTATCGTCAACATGTTCAGCCCGTTCCTCCAACCTCTACCAAATTCAACAAAGACCACGATTTGGATTCTCACCCCGAGAATACCAAGGGCTCTAAGTGATGGTGTTGTCCCCGCTCCTACTTGCTCGTGGTTGTTCGTGTTGCTGTAGTTCGTGTAGACGATCATGCTACCGTAGCCGATTATTTTGTTGGGCGATAAAGATTGTAGAGGTTGCTTCCATTGTTTTTTGTGTTCAAATTGAAGAGAGTCTTCAACTGGTATGTGAAATTAATCCCTTGTATTTTATTTATCAAAGCATATCGTTAATTAGTATGAATTGCATAACTGTTTGATAGAATGTGTGTGTAGTAATTTCGATCATAATGAAATCGGAAAGATCCGAACGCTCTCATGGATGCTCTTCGTTAAGAGTTCCTTCAGCTGCAATCATAAGTATTTTGCAACTGGAAGTGTTGATTCATTAGTTAGCCCATGGGATATCTCTCAGATGCTCTGCATGGGAACATTTACAAAACTCGAGTAAGTTTTTGTTTGAGTTATACAGTGATTTTGTTTTCTTCTTTCCTCAAATCATGTTTTGTTGATCAAGATATTTCACAAAGTGTTATCTTTATTTTTTTGGATTTTCTGAAATTTATGACTGTTTTTTTCACATCATTAATCTATGATTGAAAATAGCAATCATTAAATGTAAGAAAAAAAAAAGGCACTATTTTAGTGGAAAACGACGTGAAATTTTAGAATTTTCGACTTTTTGACATTTTTTTCACTTCATGACTAAAATTAATAGTCATTACAGAGAGCCAGTTTTTTAGAGTGAATAAATTGAAAATTAAAAAAAAAAATGCTTTTGGCAGAAGAGGTAAAATTTTAGATTTTTTTTGTATTTCATGATTGTTTTTTAGTGTCATCAATCTATGACTTCTATTAATTGTCATTAAAAATTAATGATACAAAAACTAGTTATGATGAGAAATATAATAAGTCTTGATTTTTAAAGATAAAATAATGATTCAAAATTAAAAATTTACTAAAAAAATGGCATCTGAGTCTATCATTATCTATAACATAGAAGAAATTGATTTTTAAAAAATTTGTAAAATGGACGTGTGTTTTAAAAGTTTATTTGAATAGATTTACTAACCATCTGTTATATTAAACACAAATAAATCAAAATGAAGTAGATATTCGATTCAACGAAGAAGATTGGGAATATGAAAGAAAAACATACTGGTAATGATTCACGTTACTAATAGACTAATTTATGAAAAAAGGGTACAATAGGAACTAATTATACAACAGATGAGGTATTAACTTTATTCGTTTATTTAAGTTGTCGGTTATAACTATATTTTAAAATGATATTGCTAAAGTATGGGCATATAACTTTCAATTTTCTATTAGAATTGGATAATCTTGATTGCTCCTTCTAAAAGTAAATTAGGATCATCTTATGGTGGAAAAAGTATAGTCATATGTTTTTTTTATTTTCTTTATGTTCTTTAATACATGGTGTATATGTTTTGTTTTCCTGTTCTTGTGTCATTTTTTTGTGACTATAGGAGTGCAAAATAGTCTCTTTTTTTCTAGACAAGCAAACAGGTTTGCTTCATGTTTTGGTGGTTTGTGTAAATATATGTTTTATACTTTATGCAATTTTTTTTAGATATGATTTATTTATTTTTAAATTCTTTAATTTATACTTAAATGGGTGTATCTTACTTACAATCTTTCTAAAAGTAACTATATGACGTTCCAATTAGACATCTCGTTCTTATAGTAAATTATTGTTAAATCCTTTTGAACACCTCTCAACTTTGACGAAAATTTTAGTATTGAGTTTTAACCTCTAGACCTTGTTATTATTATTTAGCAGGACTTGGATTTTCTTTTAGTAATACATCAAGTAAGTATAATTATACCTTGGGTTTGTTTGTTTTATGTTTGTATGTTGTGTGTTTTACTTGCATGAATATCTTTGTAAATTGTATTTGTTTTTTACTTCTAATTAAATTTGATTATAGATCGTTGTTTCTAATTAAGTCTTAAATTTTTTGCTTGTAGTTCCAGATTGTTTAGAATGTTCAAATTTAGTTTTAAGATTCTTGTCAAAGTAAGTCTCCTTTGAACATGATGAATGTTTTGTGCTATGTATTATGAGTCTTATGCTTTTGGCTATGTGGCATGCTTCAGGATTCATGTTTACTCTTGCTCTCTTATTGGGCTAATTTAATGTGCTTGAGTTCTAGGAAGATTTTTTTGTGATATTTTTTGTATTCAAGAGATACATATTTCAATTGTTCACAACCCCCAATTCAAACGAATAAGTTTTAATTTTGATACAACATTTATCTTATTTAATCATATTCTTTCTAATAGACCCATGTGTGGGTATTTCTACTTTTTGGAAGTAAGTTCTAACATTAATGTTTTGAGCAAGATTGAGGTTTATTCTTTGTTATAATTTGGTTTATTAGTTGTTATATCTTTTATACGATTTTTGAAAAATGAGTTAAATCTGAAGGTTATTTATGTTATTGAAGTTTGATTTGGAGCTTACAATATGATTTGAGCCTATTTATGTAGTTATATTGTAACTCTAAATATCGTTCTTGTCTTAAAGTTTCATTGGAAGCTTATCTATATGATTAAAGTGTAGATTTGAGTGTTTGTTGACATGGATATATTCAGTTAAATTCTAAAATGAATATTTTCTTACTAGGTCTTGGCACAAACTTATTGAAGCGAGAAAACGTCCCATCAAGTAAGTTATTTATATGTGTGTGTGTGTGTGTTTAGTGCCAACACTTGTTGTAATTACTATATTTGTAAATAACTTCACCAAAGTTGATTACTAGTTTCATTGTGTATAGTTCCCTTGTATTAACGTTACACAACTTATCGTTATATATGGAAGTTCATATTTATATTTGTGTACATATTTTATGTCAAAAATGGAGGAAACATAGGTGTAATGACAAATATGAAACAAATAATTATCTATCATTATATTAACATTTTGTTGATATTTCATAAATATCATAAGATACATTTATGACATTGGAATATGACAATAGGTTTTTTTAGGGCATCGTTTAATCCCAAAAGCCTAATGATCAAAAGAAAAATTGTAAATACCAAACTACTCCTATCACTACTAAAACAAAGCAATAGTGGTAGGTCTGAGTCGATCCGTAGGTAAGCACGATTTGTTTCGTTAAACTAATTTTCTAACTAGAATGGTAAATGGGGGTTCCAATGTGGAAGAGAAAAAATACGAAAAATTGAAATAAAAGGGTAAATGTAATCTAGGATAGGAGCCTATCTAATTTCTAAAGCAAGAAAGAGTATCATATGCAATTTCTATCATAAAAATCAATAATTGAACAAATATTCCATCCTATGCATCCACTACTACTAAATCGATTCGACTTAACTAATCTCTACTAAGGCCGAAAATCAATTAAATCAAAATTAATCAAGTGTCCTAATTATCAATTAAGGATAGAAAGCCAATACCTTAATTGAACTATATGCTCCTAATTCTACTGGCTTCTCAGTGATCATATAGAATTAAAAATCATATGCATTAAGAATAAGGATTCAATCCCATCGGTTAAATTGCAGGAAAAGCCATATTAAATTAACCAAATTATTCTTCAAATCTAGATTAAATATGCATTACCAAGATTTATTTAGTCTATAAATTCAAGCATTCACATCTAATCTTTTACCATCGGGGTAAATTCAAGCATAGACGAACACAAGGAAATGCGCGAGTTCGAAATTAACTAGCGGAGACATGCAATTATGATAGGGTCATTAGTCCAATACATAAATGCAAATCTAATTACACCAAGATTCAAATAAAATATAGAATTGAAGAACATCAAATTTAATTACATAATTCTCAAGAAATTAGACATAGGCTCTTGTTCAAAGAAGTTAGATAGAAATTACCTCTTAATTCATAGACAAATCTGAGATAAACATCTGAATCATTGATTACAGCCTAAAATAAAAAAGAAAGACTAACCTAAAGATACTAAAATTTGAAGGGAAAAGAAGAAGAATGAAGATCAACCTCTGTGTCCATCAATTCAACCCCCAAATTCAGCACACCTTGACCTAAAGGCGAAGAGATATATTTATAGGATAAATCGCAGTGTTATAACGTTGCCTTGTGTTTAGACAAAAGAAGACACGCGCGCGGACAACATGGGTAGCGTTACTCCAATCAGAGCGTTGCAACAACCCTACAAACCAACATTCTGTCTTCTGGCGTCAGGCAAGCGTTGGACCTAAGCAAGGGATGAGCGTTGCGACGCTGAAGCAGGGGCATTTTGGTCTTTTTGCTCCTTTGAAGACTAGATGCTCAAATCAACTTCAATTTGCTTCAAATTAACCTCGTTTAACTCCAAATACTCAATTCTACCTCTTGATTGCTCGATACTTACAAAATAGGACAATAAACACATAACATCCCACAACAAGCCCGAATTAAGCTAGGAATAATAGCTCTTTTTTAGAGCTATCAGAATATTGTCATCAATTGGACTTCAATGACTATAAATAAGTGTTACTATATGTAATTTAATAACATTTAGAAACTGTCACCACTAAGGCATTATTAACAATATAAATGTATCATTATTAATGTTTTTATGACAGATTTCTAATGTCAATTTAATGGTTTAATTGAAGAAAATGTCAATTTTTTTGTTATTTATTGACAATAATAGTTTGTCATAGAAAATGTCACTGTGATAGACAATCAATGTCAATAAATGCTTATTGTTTGTTGTATTAAAATGTCACGAGTCACTTTGGGTGGCGTGGGTGGAGGCGTATGTTTTGCGTGGACGGTCGTTGTGGGCTGTTCGGAGTGAGGTTGGGAGGTCTTAGGGCTTGAGAGCTATCTTGCGAAGTAGAGATAGATTCAAACATCTGGTTCGTTTGATGATTGTTAGTGATGGACGGTCTTGTTTTGTTTGGTGGGATCCTTGGCTGCCGGGGGGCGCGATTTTGGACTCATATGGGTCTACGGTGGTTCATGATGCAAGGAGTAGTTTGGAAGCGCGGTTGTCGAAGTTCATAGATGGTGAGGGAGGTTAGAGGTGGCTTATAGTGTCTTGGGAGCTGCTTGAGATCTGGGGTTTTATCCAGGTAGTGGGGCATAGGGTGAAGGGAGAGGATTATTAGGTTTGGGTGTCGGATGCTAGTGGTTGATTTTCTATCGCTAGTGCTTGGGAGAGTATACGTCCTCGTCATCCTAGGGTGTCGTGGGCTGGTATTTTGTGGGCGGGGGGTGGTATTCCGCGTCACTCCTTTTGTGCGTGATTAGCAGTGAGGGACAGGTTGGGTACGCGGGATTGGTTAAGGAGTTAGAGTGTGTTGTCAGAGGAGAGGGTGTCTTCTGTGTGGGGGAGTTGTGAAGTCACGGGAACATTTATTTTTTAAGTGTGGATTTGGGAGAGAGGTGTGGTCTAGTGTGTTACGTCAATTGGGTTCGACACATCGGGTGGCTAGTTGGGTAGAGTTGAGTTGGTTGTGCCGAGTGGGATTGGGTAAGGGGGGTGCGTAATAAGTTGTTCCGTGTTTTCTGGTGTGCTTCCATATACTACATCTGGCAGGAGCGTAATTGGCGACTGCATGGAGGTCGACCGAGGTCGATGTCTACTCTGGTTCACCTTATGGTCTCTACGGTTCGTGCTCGTGCTACTTCTTGACGGGTTGACCTTCTTGGTCTTATCTAATGTGTGTACGGATGTTTTTTCTTTTTGAACTTCACATTGTTCTCTGTTTTGTTGTAGCCCCTAGTTTGTGGGGTTTTGGGTTCTTTTCTCTGTCTTTCACCTTGGTGGTTTGCGAGTTTGCATTTATGTGTTGGTTCTGTTTTGATCTTATCCTATTGGCTTTGTTTTTGTTTTGTTACCCTGTTTTTGCTTGTGCTTTGTTGCTTTAATGCCTTGACCCCAGGCTATGGGATCCCTTTGTTGTTATATAATAATATCACCTATTCTAAAAAAAAATGTCACGAAATAACCAATAATGACTAATTTTTCATGTCTCATCTATACACTTTCATTAATGGTAGATTCAAAGATTAAAAAAAAAAAAAGTCAAGAAATATCTCAACGACAGATTTTGAGAATCATGGAACTTGTTTTTATTGTAGTGAATAGAAAAGGGTTAATTAATTAGGATTGGTGTTTTCTTAATATAAATAAACCATCACTAGTAGAAATATAAGTAAATTTCCAAAATTAGCTAAAGTAAAGGTAAGCCCCATTTCTATTTTCGTACAAATCTCATAGTATTGTTTGATTTAACCATCTTGGCATTTTAAAAATCAGTTGAGAAGCTGATGGAACGAGTTGCATGTTAGCTGTGTTATGCTTCATGTTGCCATTTTGCTTCTTAATTGTCATTTCTTTAATTAATCTTTTAAATTTGTGTTTATTGTCTGTTAATTTTAATTGATGTATCAAGAACTTACATGTGACTTATGTTGCTACATGCTAATTCCTTTTATTTAACTTTTAATCAAAGCTTTGAATGATGATGAAATTGATTGTTAACAGTTTTATTTTGCTAAATCTAATTTAAAAACTTGTTGATTGGTTAGGATTGATAATTTGTGACATAAGAGTGCAAATGACATCAAATTGCAGATTACTACATATTATTATTCAAATCAATAAGGAGGAAAAGTGAAAATATAAGTAAGTTAAGTAGGGTCAGGGAAAAATGATTAAAGTTTCGTTTTCGGTATTAAGGGAAAAAGTCCAAAATCATAAAAATAAAAACCGACATGAACATTAGAAAGAAGTCAATTTGAACGTAACTCGGATAGGCACTTTGATTTTCTTACATTTTCACAAACAGATCATGGATTATGTATCATACAGATTCGATTGATTGACACGAGTTGATTTTATAATACATTTAATCGACGAAATAATAGCTAGGTCAATAGTTGTTTTAAGGGGTGCAATAGCTATAACAAAATAAGTATCGATTATCGAATAAGAAATGAAAGGAAGTGACATGTTTTTTTTTTTTTTTTTTTTTTTTGTTAATTAGAAATAATGAATTTCCTTCAAATAATAAAACATCGAAAAGATGTATGAATGATAATGAATTTTCCCCCAAAAGGGCACAATAACAAATTTAAACTTAAAAGTTTTAAAATGTAATTTAACCTTACATTTACATTAAATTAGATCAAAGACATCATTATTCTGAATCCAAGACTAGGATTAATCCAACATTGAAAGAGAAAAAAATGGAATCTGCATAATCTACCAAACCATATACCAATAAGGTATAACTTATCTTCAAAGAAAAATTTGGTGAGAAGAAGTTTTCAAATAAAATATCCTCAAGTAGTTAAGAGGGAATAATGATGATCCATTATTTTCACCCCACAATGCTTCTAAATTCCTTAAATTCCAAATATCAACTAAATACCCATAATCCCCAATAATAATAAATGTCCAAACATTTAAATTATTCATTAGTAGATTTTAGCTAATCTTTCTTGGACTCTTGTAACCTTAATCTTGTGTATCTCTTCTTTTAATTATCATTTTTCAAACTTATACGTTAGATGCATATATTTAATATTTCCCTTGATTTTTCAAACTTTTTTTTTTTAATTATTTCAATGTTTTCTAGTTCTTTTCCGTCGTTTTTCTTTCTTCCATATGCGAAAAATCTAGTTTTCACAATGTATACCGTGTCAATATACATTGTATATATAGGTTTGTGAGTGATTTAAACTATGTTATAGGCAATGCAAATTATTTGAAATAAATTTTGTATATATTTTGAGAAGTTGAGTAAAATTGAAAATAAATTAATGACTAACCCTAGAAGTACTACCCACTGCAATGACATTCATAAAATATAGGCCACCGTTAAAGGCTATAACGTAGAATACTCACAAATTTATGAATCTCTCGACCCAACAGATTACGAAGAGGAAGCCGAACTGCTACTTCCAAGAGAAAGCCCACCAATTTCATTCCATAAGTCGCCCTTCATCCGAGAAAAGCCCAATAACTTTCAGTTGTGAGTTGAGGGTTAAATTAATTAATTAACTAAAAACAAAAAATAATTTTTGTCCCTAAATTTAAAATGTTTCCTTTTTTTAAAAAAAAAAAAATTAAATTTAGTTCTTATTTTGTTTTATAGAACTTCAAAAGTGATATATTTGATTAGTTTAAAATTGATATTGAATTGACTTCCAAATGAGTATATTTGACTATTAGTTAACTTAACGAACGATAATATACCAATTAACCTATGTTAATACCTAGGGACTAATTAATAACTCATTTCAAACTTCAAGAACTCGTTAGAAATCATCTTCAAACAAATCCCAAAACTAAATATATCACTTTTAAAATCACAAAGACTAAACTGAGTGTGAGTTTAAATTATGAAAGACCAAAAGAGTATTTTATAATTTTTTAAAAATATATTACATTAAATGTGGGTTGAGAGAATCTAAACATTTAGCAATATTAAATTAAATTGAATGCGGGTTATTTATAGATGCCTAAAATGAGCTCATCATCGTGTAAGGGTGGGAGTAGGACAAGTCAGATGGATCAAAAATGTTTTTTTCTTTTTTTTTTTTTGGTATAAATTTTAAAATATTATTCACATTGAAAATAGAAAAATGATAAGAAATTTCCTTATGCCTACTAGCTTTCTAAACTCATTTTGGAAGGTAGCCAGAGCCATATAGTTTATCATGGTTTTTTTAAATTTTTGTTTTTAGGGAAAAAACTTATTAGGTTAAAAACTTTGTTACTTTTTAATAAGTAACAAAAACATCCAAAGGACGTGGATGATGATGAAATTTTAAGAACATATAATATTTTTAAAAAATATCAATTTATATCCTTAAATTTTGGGTGTTGTATCAATTTATACTCTATCCATTTACACCGTCATTCAAACTTAGTTTGAAAAATATCGTACAAAATATATAAATTATTTTCATTAAATTTCTAAATTGTTAAAAGTGAATCAATTTAAATCTTTTATTAATATTATGTTTGAAAGTCATTTACGCATTCCATTCTTACATGTTTACTTCATCTGTTAGACTAATAAAATGTATTATTATAATTGATGCATAAATAATTTTCAAAGCAAATCTTAATTGAGGGTCTAAATTCATTAACTTGTAAAAGTCTACATATTTAATAGATAAATTACAAGGCTCACTTGACTAGAGGGCAAAAATTGATATTTCCTCCCAAATTTAAAATTAAGGTTAAAATATAGATACTAAAAATTAAACAAAAAAATTATTAAAATAGTAAATTAGTAAAAACATTTATCAAATAGGTAAAATTATAATAAAATGAAAGACAAAAGACAAAATTAACTTTATCTTTCATTTGGATCTTCTTTTTTTTTTTTAGCGCCGCAATTTTTTTTTTCTTTTTTTCTCAAACTATATTTTCTAATAATGAAAAATAAAAAACTTCTCAATTTTTTAAACAATAAACCTGATTATATTTTTAAAATACATAAAATAAAATAATTAGAGAATATAATTTGTTCAAAATATTGCTATTCACTAATAAACAATTCAAACATATAGACCATGATAATTCTTTAGAAAAAGTATATATCTTAACCAATCGAGTCAGACTCAAATTGACTAGTTAATCCAAATATAAGATTAATTCAAGAAAGAGGAAAATGGATGTTAATTATCTACTAAGGCATACTAATGAGGAGTGGCTTATCTTCAAAGCAAAGTTTGGTGATAATTTTAGAAATTTCCCTAAAGTAGTAGCTAAGTGGGGATAATAATGATGCATCATTTTCAACCTTCAATGCGTCTAAATTGCTCAAATTCCAAATACATCATTACATTACCAAACATTATACTCATAATTCCCACTTCTTCCACTTTATTTCATTATCCCCTTCACTTCCACCCACCATTCTCTCATTCCACCACCGCCGGCCACCATGCTCCGTTGTCATCTCCTCCTTCTCCTCCTCTGTTCTTCCATCTCCGTCGCACTCTCCGCCCATTGCACCACCGTCACTGCCACCAAAACCTTCCAAAAATGTATGAATCTCCCGACCCAACAAGCTTCCATTGCTTGGACTTTTCACCCTCACAATGCCACGTTGGACCTTGTCTTCTTCGGCAATTTCATTTCTCCCTCTGGTTGGGTCGGCTGGGGAATCAACCCCTCGTCGCCAGGGATGACCGGAGCTCGAGTTCTAATCGCCTTCTCCGATCCAAACTCCGGCCAAATTGTTGTACTCCCTTACATTCTTGACCCAACTGTAAAGTTACAGAGAACCCCTCTTCTCTCTCGCCCTCTCGACATCCGTCTACTTTCTTCCTCCGCCGCCTTGTACGGAGGCAAAATGGCCACCGTACACAACGGCGCCGCCCTCCATATCTACGCCACACTAAAACTCATCCCAAACAAAACCAAAATCCATCTCATCTGGAACCGCGGATTGTACGTCCAAGGCTATTCCCCAACCATCCATCCAACCACGGCCGACGACCTCTCTTCAATCGCAACTCTCGACGTCGCCTCCGGCACCGCCGCAAGCCAGAGCGACGAAATCCAAACACTCAAAGTCATCCACGGCATCCTCAATGCCGTATCCTGGGGACTCCTACTCCCAATCGGCGCCGTAACAGCCCGATACCTCCGACACGTACAAACCCTGGGTCCGGCGTGGTTCTACGCCCACGCCGGAGTCCAACTCGCTGGATTCGCTCTAGGAACAATCGGATTCGTGATAGGAATCCGATTAGGGGAGCTTTCACCAGGAGTTGAATATTCGCTACACAGAAAATTAGGGATTGCGGTATTTGCCCTAGGTGGATTACAGACATTGGCGCTGCTATTCAGGCCGAAAACTACGAACAAATTCAGAAAGTATTGGAAATCTTACCATCATTTCGTTGGATATGCGTGCGTGGTGATCGGAACGGTGAACGTGTTCCAAGGATTTGAAGCGATGGCGGCGAGTGGATCGTACGCGAAATTAGCGTATTGCTTAGGGCTTTCGACGCTGGTAGGGATTTGTGTGGCGTTGGAGGTGAATTCATGGGTGGTTTTTTGCAGAAAATCGCAAGAGGAGAAGATGAGAAGAGAAGGATTGATTGGAGCTTCTGAGAAGGAAAGTGGAAGCTATAACTAAATGAAGAACCTGAAGAAGATGATACAGAGACTATGACTCTTTTGCTTTGACTTTTTTTTTTTCCTTCAAAATATTTATAGTGGATTTTTTTTTTTTTGTTTACATTTATAATATATATATATATATATATATATATATATATAGGATAAAAAGGGGAGGGTAAATTGAATAATTAGGTATTCATGAAATTTAGTTTCTTTATTTTCGGTAAGTCCTTGAAAGTTTTTAAAAAAATTTAAGTTTAAATACTATTTTGGTCTCTATATTTTTAGTATTCATTTATTTTGATTTTTGTACTTTTAAAATACTCATTTTAGTTTTTATATTTTCACTTTTAGTTTATTTAGATTTCTGTATTTTCAAAATATTCGTTTTGGTCTTTATACTTTAAAAAAGTGACAATTTTAGTTCCGTCATTTCCATTTTTACTTCATTTTTAAGGAATCAAAATATTTATTTTTTAAAAGTTTAAGAACCAAAATGAATAAAAGTTAAAATTACAGAGATAAAAGTGAACATTTTGAAAATACATGACCAAAGTGAACCAAAGTTGAAAACATAGTGACCAAAATGAACATTTTAAAAATATAAAAATTAGAATTAACAAAAATAAAAAATATAAAGGCGAAAGTAGTATTTAAACCAAAATTCTAATTTTATGTTTAATAATTTTTTTTAACTTTAAATTGTCTATAAATTCTTAAACTTTTAAATTTTCTTGTCTTTTAATTCGATGACATGTTTGACATTTTTCTGAGGTTAATTTTGTGTAAACATTTTTTAAAATGTCGATTAGGTTAATGCTCGGCACAAAAGTGAAAGTTTCAAAAGTTTGATTTATATTGTTTTTAAAAATTCAATTTTGCTCGTTGTATTTTAATATTTTGCAATTTAACACCTGTGGTTTAAAAAGTTTTAATTAAATTTATAGCGTTTTAACATGTTTAATTTAAGTGTCATTTCATAATCATTTTCTTTTTTGTTTTAGAGATTGAAATAGTATCTATAGACTTAATTTTCAAATACAAAAAAACAAAAAATCAAATAGTTACAAAATAAGATCTCAGAGTTTCATGTTCGTTGAAGTTTTTTTAAAAAAAATGGGAAAAAAAAATTTAACCACCACGAAACATTAAATTAAACCATGTTAAAAACTATAAATATAATGACTCGGCTCCCTAGGATTTATACTAGGTCATTACCATATGTAGACATACACTTCAAAACGACATTTTTTATGATTTTGCAAAAAACCAAGTAAATGTTATAAAATAATTAACTTTTATAAAAAGTAAATAAATGAAATTTATTTAACAGAGTACCCTTAAAAAAAAATTAAACATCACTAGGAAATATCATTCATAACAACTAAAAATGTAAAAGAATTGAAAATTTTATATATTCAACAACTGACTAAGTTTAAAATCATGAAGACATAGAAAAAACATGAGCGGAAGCATTCTGACTAGTCTCAGTGACACGATCACAAATTCTGCCTATCATTCGTAAGTGCGTTCTTACCTTTCCCTAAAAAAGAAACATGAGAAAAAATTAGTATAAAATACTCAGTAAGCAAACCCCACTATCGAGGTCAGGCTAAATATTTGTGTCCAATAAATGCAAAATTCTAGTGGGGACGTGCATAAACCTCTACTTTTTTCTTCGATGGCCATCTAGTGAATAATTTAACCCGGCCCACCGTAGGTGAGATGTACCCATAAACCTCTGGTGAAATCTCAAAGAAGATCACTAACCTCTAGTGATTCCCGAATAAGACACTAACCTCTAGTGATTCCCGAATGAGACAAACCTCTAGGGATTCCCGAAGGAAATACAAACATCTGGTGAAGTCTTGAAGGAGATCACTAACCTCTAATGAATCTTAAAGGAGACACTAATCTATAGTTGGTATATGACTACGGGTAGGAGGCAAACATAACTATCATAAATAACATGCATCATAAAACAGAAGTCCCACAATCATGCGAATATAACAACATGCTCAAACATCCTCTTACCAAATCATATAAAAATTTTAATTCATGCTCATGCTCATAACATACTTCAAATATACTTAAGATAAGCTCAAATATCCTCTCAAATCAGGCATCACAATTCATACAGTCTTAGAACCATCAAAATTATCCTTAAATTTTATTGCTTGGCACAAGAGGGTTCCAGTACTCAAATTAATTACCTTCGAATTTAGGCCCAAAAACAAGCTCAAATAAGTTTATCTTCTCTTTGCGAAACACAATCTTAAATCAAGATCTAGAATAATTAAGTCAGAAAAATTAAACTAAACCTTTAGGGTCTAATTCTTTTATCTCAATTTATCCAAATGTCTCCAATTTAATTTAAGGAAATTGTGACTTGGACCAAAATTAGTTTCAAAACCCAATTCAGTTGTACATAAATCAAACCAAAATTTACATTATAAATTTAAATTCCAAAATCTTTCCCCGAAATAAATTTTAAGAATAATTCAATTTGACTTTTAAATTATGAGATAATTGATTTTAAATTACATAAAAAAAATTGGGATGCCATGATAAATTTAATTGAAACTTTTTAAAATTAAATGACGATGTCCCTTTGGGCTAAATAATTAATGAGATTTGTTGAGAGAGAAAGAGAGAGAGAACACGAACATACCAATTTCCTTAGAAATTTAGATGAGAAATTAGAAACTTTCTCTCTCTTAAATTATTAATCATTAACTAAATTTAATTTTTAAAATAAATATTTAATATTAATATTTACTAATAGTGAGTGACCAAATTAATATTTTTAGGAAAAAAAAATCGAAGATTGTGTCAATAAAACATTCGAACATTTGGGAGTAATAAAAAGAAACAACATATATCTAGCTTTTTAAAATTTTTATTAAGGTATATTACATTAAAGGTTGACAATAATTTTCTATTTACAAAAATCGAGTTTTTTGTGATCAGCAATAGCAACGAGTAAAATCTCCTTGTGCTTCATTTATAAGACTACTTGAATAGAAAACTTACATCTGCTTTCAACAATTGTCGCTTTGGCCGAGTGGTTAAGGCGTGTGCCTGCTAAGTACATGGGATTTTCCCGCGAGAGTTCGAATCTCTCAGGCGACGATTATTTTTTTTCCTTTTTCCTTTTTTCCTTTTTTCCTTTTTTCTTTTTTTTTTTTCTTTTTTCTTTTTTCTTTTTTCTTTTTTCTTTTTTCTTTTTTTTCTTTTTCTCTTTTTTTCCTTTCTTCTTTTTCCTTCTTCCTTTTTTCTTTTTTGAAAATCAGGCGCCGACTTTTCTAATCCTAAAAATAAACTTATTTCAAATTTATCTTTTCGAAGGCATAAATTACTTGTTTGTTATTAATTTAAGTAGAAAAACAAGACACAACGAAAAATATACAAATATATAAATAAAATAACTAAAATTTTGGAATAAATAAGAAAAATTATAGAAAATTCCTCCAAAAATTTCCAGAAATTCATAGAATTTCAACCAATGTATGTATATCTACAAGATCCACAAATGACCATTTATTTATATGAAATTTTAGCAAGTAGGAAGTGGCATACTTAGATACTATGCATAGGTAGATAAATGACATATGGCCATTGTTGGATCGACACCGCACACAGCGAAGAAAACATGATCCATAAACACTCTAATGGATTAATTTTGGCTGAAAAGAAACATGTTAAAACAGAGTATAATGGATTTCAAAAACATACCTTGGCCGAACCATCGAAATCTCCATTTTTCAGCTGCAAAATCCTCCAAATCCTTGTGTAGACCACCACAAGATCTTCCCTACTATTCTCTTGGTGCTCTAGATTGAGTGTGTGACTCAAAATAAGTTGGAATCAAAGGGAATATGGAGAAACTCACCGAACCAACCAATTGAAGAACACCTTCTTCTCAAGAATTTTTCAAAAAAATTATATCGGTTCAACAACCTATTCTTCAATCCAAACCTATTCAATATATTGCAGACTATCATGCAAAGAGATGTGATGCATAGGATGCAGCTCATGCTTGGAGTAAATCAAGGAAGAGATGATGGGTTCCTTGTAAGCTAGTTGAAGGTGAACTTGAAAAACCCATTTTTCAAGTTTGTGTAATTTTTCAATTTCATAAATCCAAAATGATTTTAAAATCATATTTTATTTCTAAAATCAAAATTAATTTTCTAATAAAATTAATAAACAATTATTTAAACAATTTAAATAATTCTAATTAATTTAATTATATATGATATAATTGATTAAATGTATGAGATACATTATTTTTTAGGAAATTAGATATAAATATGATTTACATCAAGTAGAGGAGAAATTACTATAGTAGATACATGATATCAAACTATAGGGTAAAAATATAATATGATTATATTTATTAATTATTTAATTGGTTAATTATATGATAATTAACCTAAAATCTATCACGGATGTGCGTTAGTGAGGAACAGCATCAGTTATGGTAACTGATAAAAATGAAATTTGTTTCATTTTGAATCGTTCGGAAAACGATTGGAAGGTTTGTGTTGGTGTGAAAAAGTAATCGATCGCTTAAATTCGAGAGCCTATACGATAGCCGCTCAGTGCCTAAACGATCGCATACCTCACGCCTAAACGATTGCCTACCTAGCGCCTAAACGATTGCACACTAAGTTCTAAACGATCGGTTAGCTTTCTTAAACGATCGTATAGTGTGTCGTGTTTGCTAAATGATTGCCTACTTTTTTTCTAAATAATTGTTCAGTAAAATCTACACGATCGTGTAGTTTCTTCTAAACAATTGTTTTCTAAATGATCGTCTACTTTTTTTCTAAACAATTGTTCAGTCAAATCTACACGATCGTGTAGTTTCTTCTAAGCGATAAGCATTTTGCTACGCGATAGCTTCATATTCTCTCCCACTTGCTTATCGCCTACACGATCGGTTCTTCCTCCTACAACTCCTTGTAACACTTTACAACTCTCTGTAACAACTACATAGTAGGCCACATCCAATAGTGTTACCAGGATAAGGTACTCAATCTTATAGATCATTTTAACTATTTACTCGAACCTGATCCACCTTTATGTCTCCACATAAAGTTCAAATATTCATCCAATAGTCAAGGGACTTTTAGGTTTATTGGATTTCTATTCAAGCAATAGATTTATTCAATAACACCTTTTATTGAATTTTCAGAATAAGTTTCGTCGTTTACATACCACGAGTTTTAGGACATAAAACCCAATAGCCAACACATGTGGTAATGAAAAAATGACACTTTGCGACACTAAACATCACACTAATGGACATCTATTATTATTATTATTTTATTATTATTATTATATTTATAACACTTCTCCCTAGATGCCAATTATGTAAAAGAAATATGTCTCATTAAAACCTTACTAGGAAAAAACCCATGGAAAAAAAAATCATAGTAAAGGAAAAAGAGTACATATTTCATATAATTTATACTTTTAAAAGAATATATTTGATCCCCTCATGAAAACATCATTTAAGATCTCTGAGTCGCCATATTCAATGTTGTGCACCAATTTTTCAAATGTTGCAGTAGGTAATGCTTTTATAAATAAGTTCATCAAGTTATCTTTCAAACAAATTATCATATGGGATGAGTCAAATATGTCATTATCTTTATATGCAAAATCTGCTTCCACATTTTTCTTTTTTTCCTTTAGTGAGGTTTGATAGAGATTAACTAAGTGTTTTGACCTACAACGGGTATGTGACCAATGACTAATTCTTATATTGTGGAATTTTTCCTTTGTGGTCATTTTGTGTGGTTCTTTTGAAATTTGAATGATTAAAACGACCACTACAAAAACAATAATTATTTCTTTCTCTGTGATGGTCACGATCTCGACCACGATTATTATTAAAATTCACAGTATTCACTTCAGTGAATAGTATCATTTTAATTGGTCGAGATTCATGATTTTTCATCAATAACTCATTATTTTGTTCAGCCACGAGAAGACATGAAATTAGTTCAGAATATTGTTTAAAACCATTCTCTCGATATTGCTACTGCATAAGCATATTCGAGACATGAAATGTAGAAAATGTTTTCTCTAACACATCAACATCAGTAATTTTCTCTCCACATAACAATAATTTAGAACTGATTTTAAATAATGTGGAGTGGTAATCACTTAATCTGAAATCTTGTAGCCTTAAGTGCATCTACTCATAGCGAGCTTTAGGAATAATAACTATTTTTTTATGATCATACATCTCTTTCAAATTTGTCCACAAGATACGGTGATCTTTTATTGTAAGATATCTCATTTTCAATCCCTCGTGGAGATGATGACGAAGGAAAATCATAACTTTTGCTTTATTCTGACTAGATGTCGTATCATTCTTTAATAGTCACTCCAAGATTCATAGCATCCAGGTGGATTTCAGTATCAAGCACCCATGTCAAATAATTATTGTCGTTAATATCAAGGGCGAAGAATTCTAATTTTGTGAGATTTGTCATGACAACACTGTCATAAAATATTATATTTATATTAGAAATTCAATAGATATTAAATATGCAAAATAACATTATTATTAAAATTCACAGTATTCACTTTAGGGATTGGTATCATTTTGATTGGTCGAGATTCATAATTTTTTATCAATAACTTGTTATTTTGTTCGGCCACAAGAAGACATGAAATTAGTTCAGAATATTGTCAAAAACCTTTTCTCTCGATATTGCTGTTGTAGAAGCATATTCGAGACATAAAATGTAGAAAATGTCTTCTCCAATATATCAACATTAGTAATTTTCTCTCCATATAACAACAATTTCGAACTGATTTTAAATAATGTGGAGTTGTAACTACTTACTGATATGAAATCTTGTAACATCAAGTGCATCCACTCATAGCGAGCTTTAGGAATAATAACTATTTTTCTATGATCATACATCTCTTTCAAATTTGTCAACATGATACAGTGATATTTTATTGTAAGATATCTCATTTTCAATCCCTCGAGATGATGACGAAAGTAAATCATAACTTTGGCTTTATTCTGACTATATGTCGTATCATTCTTTAATAGTCACTCCAAGATTCTTAGAATCCAAAAAGATTTCCATCAAGCACCCATGACAAATAATTATTGCCGTTAATATCAAGGGCGATAAATTCTAATTTTGTGATATTTGTTATGACAACACTGTCATAAAATATTATATTTATATTAGAAATTTAATAAATATTAAATATGCAAAATAACATTAATTCAATGAATTTTTTCACTCTATTTTTTGCCATCTCAACTCGTCTCGTAAAATGTATCATCTCAAACTTTAGAATTAAATAAAAATGTCTTGTTTATGTGGTGTAGATGGTTATCATGCTAATCTCACACGTTAGAGGTCCCTTGTTTGAATTCAGGATTAGACAAATTTTTACCATTTATTATTTTTTTTTTACATTTAAAAAAATGAAATATACAATTTTGAATTGTAGACCGAAGTGGGTTTTTTTTTTTCCGTTGAAAAACCGAGTGGTATCCAATTTATTTTGATGCTAATTGTTTAACCTATAAAATAAATTACATAACTTTAGATAAGTGTATCAACATGTTGATGTGAGTATATATGGAAATCATAAATCATGAAATATGATGATATTATGTGACAAAACAATTATATTAAATAGTTTGTCTGGTGGTGTAGAACAGTTAAATTTTAATTAATTAAGGTGGGAAAAAAAAGAAAAGAATGTCAAGAATGGGATTCGAACCCATGCCCTTTCGGACCAGTACCTGAAACTGGCGCCTTAGACCAACTCGGCCATCTTGACATGTTTGGTTTTAAAAGTTTTATTTAATAAAAAGATTAAAAGAACACCCAATAACTATACGAAGTATTTGACCTATGGGAAAGAAATACCATTCCAACAATATTTCCAAAAGAGTTACAAATGGATCTGCGGGTTCACCAATCATTGATAGTTCTAGAGCCGCTAAGCCTACGTTACATGCAATAGTATCTAGAATTACTATTGGAAAAATATATAAAAGATCATTGGGCCATGCGGGTTCTAGAACCATCAATAATTGGTGAACACACAGATCCATTTACAACTCCTTTGAAAATATTGTCGGAATGGTATTTCTTTTACGTATTTCAAATACTTTCGAAGGATTAAAATTGGTGGACTCGTGTAGCTTGTGGGAATAATGAGACGGCACATGTGCCCCATCTGACTCCTATATGGATCCGTGTCTAAATGGGAGTAAAAGATTCAAATATCCATCCTTCACATGTTGTACAACATTTTAATCAATAGAGAGCGATATTGCACATACTTTACAACATTCTAATCAATAGAGAGCTTCTTTACTCGGGCCATTTTTTGAGTGTTTGATTGATTACATTTCTGGAAAAGTAAATGTGGTCTAATTTGTGTATGAAATGCTAAAGAAGCAAACATGTAGGGAAAATTTTAATAAATAGCTATTTCCTTTACTTCTTAACATACTTGAGTTTACACGATTGTTTTATATATTTCTCCATAACTGGTTTCTAAAGACCTGTTATTTGTTCTCATTTACAAATCCAGCCGATGGTTAATCTGATACATTGACCTGCGCCAAAGAGCCGGAAACCCCGTCTTTCTTTTCTGTTTCCTACTTCCAAATAGACGTATTCCGCTGAAGATCTTAAATAGACGACTTGCATAGTTTCTTTGAGTGGAAAAGTTAACGGAGCCGATGCACCCCGTTACCTGTTCGTGTGAGTTATTTTTCTTGCTTGAGTATCTACTTTCCACATCCGGCAGTTTTGTTCTTCCTTCTGCTTTGCTGCTTGACATTGTCTCCGTTTTCTTGGATAATGTCTGCCATTGAATGCTTTTCTTCAAAGAAATCAGCTCTTGTTCCAGATTCTGGATTCGGAAACTTGTTGACTCGTACTCATTTCTTGAGGATTCATGTGTCTGGATCACATGGTCTTTCTGTAGCAAGAAGCTTAAAGTTCTTCTGTTTGGATCAGCTCCATCTGTATAAGGACTGTCTCGTAGATTCAGGCTGTTCGAGTTCGGAAATCTAGAGCTCGAAAGGCTCCCTGAGAATTCGCCATAACGTGCAAACCTAAATGAGCTTGAACACTCTTTGAACACCTGTTGGGTATTCAATTGCTGAACGAAAAGCGCTTGAACTATCAAGCGAAGTGGCATCAACTCATTTTGAACAGCTTCAATGCATGCCTCTTGTGATAGCTTCTGGCAGTTGAGGTACTTGCACACTGCCCATTTTTCCTCCTGGGAAAGTTGTGATTGTGCCTGCAGAACCAAAGATAAAAACCAAGTCTATGACGATCAAAAAAGCTGGTAGAAATTTGGCATTTTCCAAAATAGAACAAATTTGTTTGACCCATTTGTAGTGTAGTATTTGACAAAATCAATGCTTTATCTATTTGATTTGGAATCTTGTTTATTGGTATATGCAGATGAGTAAATGGGTCTAAACCTCATATGGAACGGCATTTCATGAAAAAGGTAAACAGATTATTAAAGAGTTATGTCATGAAGAATATATTGTTTCATCAAGATTTACCTGCAGGAATGTATTTACTGCCCTATAAAGGTGATTGTGATTCTCTCGCCACGCCCCAGGCACTTTTTCAATTAGTTCCACAAATCGCTTCTGTTCGAGTTTTGGATCAGGAGCTATGTAGGTCAGATATTCATCCCACAACTCTGCTACAATTGAGTTGCTTCCAGAATGGTGGTGATTCATCTTCATGTTAGAAGATACAAATGTCTCTAATATCTTCTCCATCGTAGCTAATTCGATGCTGGAAGAAACCGAGCCTGCCCCAGTTTTCGGCAGAAGAAAGTCTTCCACTTGGGCAAACTGTAATACTGATGCTATCTGGTCTTGCAGTTTTTGCAGGTTGTTACTTTTTAGACCAATTTCAAGTGATTTTGAAAGCAATGCAAAGTAAAAGCCTACTGGAACCACTCTACTAGTCCTCTGTCCCATAGGCAGAAGATCAAGAAGACCTTGTAAGATATATGAAACCTTTTCAATTGCTTCATCATCGGCAACCTTCTCATCAGTACTCTCCCAGAACTGGCGCATTTTTTCAGAAAGAATCCATTTGTTCGCGTAGAAAACGATGATTGGGCTGACATATTTTTCTTTCATACCTTGTCTTCTCAGGGATCCCACTACTCTTTTGAAGAATTCAAATGGCAGAGCAATGAGGTCCTTGATCCAAAGATCTTGGCACAAGATTTCTTTCACTGTTTCACAGCTCCAAACCTGACTAGCCAATGCATCCATCGTTACAACTGGTTGGTCTCGTCTTCTCTCGGGGTCAAGGATCTCCATGCAAGCCATGAAGGCAAGCGATTCGATGCAACGGCTTACAATTAAAAGCTCCTCAGACCAAGGAAGCAATTGTTGACATTTTTGGAGTACAATTAGTGTATCATCCCAGCTTTGGAAGACCACTTGATTCAAATAGATATCGAATCGTTCACATAGGTTACTGGAACAGTAATCGTCTGTCATTTCGAGAAACTCTGCAGCACATCGGAGGGCTGCGACATTAAAAGGATCAACGAGAGTAGAGGAGCCATAGATGAATAGTGCAAGTAACTCAAAGGTTTCGGGTCCTCCAGGAAAGTCTGATGGGAGCTCATACTCGGTCAATTCATTCAACCGTTTCTGAAAGTATCCACTCTTTGACAGGAGAGGATGCTGCAGAGTGACAACAAACATGCTTAAAATTTAATATTCTCAGTTGAATATGAAGAGAGATGTTGGATATTTAGAAAGAGGGGGGAAAGAAAAGAATAGAAAGAAGAAAGAAGAAAGAAGAGAATAACATCCACTGATATATTTTCGAAATCATCTTTTACCTTGTGGAGGTGGAAGATCCTATCCCCAACACGAATCCGAACAGAAACAGGCAAACCAGTTTCTTGGCTCCTGAGACATAATCTAGTTAATCAGAAATCAAGGCAAAATCAAAGACGAAGCAATATAATCTCAAAAACAGTGAATCCAACCATGAAATGATCTTGATCTTAAGCAAAACCCCAATATTCGGTGAAGTGAAAGGACTAGAAGCCACTGAGCTGACTTTGGGGCTGATCACTGCCATCAACAGAACTCCTAAAGGACCTTCAAACCAGAATTTATGAAAGTTTCAGAGAGCTAAGTGAGTTGGGGATTCTTTGAACTAAAGCAAATTCCAATAGTGAGTAACGTTATGCCTTCTTATGGCCATAAATGACAGGCACCCATTTCAGGAATCGAAGAAATAATTACAACCAAAGATTCTAGAATCCATTAACCAATGTTAAATTAGGAAAATGGATGAGAGAAAAGAGGGAAAATGTATTAAGTCTGTCCACATACATTCGTGCAGTTTTTATTCCTTCAAAGTCAAAAGTCAAATCCACACGAGTGTAATCTCTATATCCATATTTTAAGGCTTCAAAAACGTTCTCGGTTGCTGAAAAGTTGAATTCTTGAACTTGTAAAAACACCTCGGCCATTAGAATAAGGTTGGGTTCCTCCCTCTTTCCCTTGTCATGTGAACCATATTTTTGGGTTCTCCTCGTCTCTATCCCTTTGTATTCATGCATATATTATAATTTTTTTTCCCATTTGAGTAGGTGAATCAAATCTGACAGGGAACCAATACCTGGAAAAAAGAATCAGGAAAATTAGCAAAGAGATTAAACAATAATGAGAAAGAGTTGAATTATGGAAGAAGTTACATTTCAAACGCCAATACACCCAAGACGGCACGGCTTCTGAAAGCTTGAGAGAATGCTTTGGAAAGAGGGTGGCTCTTGCTTCCTTGCAGCATTTTTCTCAATCCCAAAACTTACTTTTGTTAAGTTCACTGCAGAGTGAGATACTGTACAACTTCTTTAATAATCAACTGCTCCTTTTACGCTACCAGTTATAACTTCGAAGGCAAGATTCTTTCTGTCATCCATTAAGCATTGAATAGAATATTAGGGAAAAGAAAAACTACAAAAATATATAACACAATTTGAGCCTACAACTAAAAACTATTATAATAATCGTACTTCGTGTTCATTCTCTGGTCCTCAACAGAAAATTCCCTGCATTTAACTATTACATTACTAGTTTCTTGAATGATGAAACTGCCATTCCAGTGCAATGTGAAATCAGTTCATTTAATCATCAGCTCGAGATCCCCGTTCTTAGTAATTGAAGGAGGAAATTCATCAAATCAACGTTACAGAAATTAAATGCAGAAGAGGCAGCCACATTTAAGATTCCAGGACTAGCAAATGGGTGGTTCGTTAGTTTTCAAATATCCAAAAAAAGAAAAAAAAAAATGACCTCTTTTCATTGACATTATACACCTTACAAGAAAAAAGTGACATTAGGAAGGGCTTTCAAGACAGAATTGTTAGAATAGAACCTTCAAGACAGAATTGTTAGGAAGGGCTTACATGAAGCACTTATATTATATTGATTGGAAAAATTACATCACCAAGCAGGATTAGAACCTTCTTTAACAGAAGGTGACCTAGAGCCAAAGCTCCCATCTCTTGCAAACCTAGACAAACTCCTCCCGCTTTTAGGTGTCGCTGCACTCGGGCTTCCACCTCTGTAACTGGCTCGAAGGGTTTCGTCAAATGAAGATGACGACTTGGCTATTGCATTCCTAACGAACTTCTGGGCGGCTGGAGAAAGGGTCCTCCTTACACTTGGGCTAGCACTTCCCCCTCTAACAGGTGATGGCAACGGAGGCTTCTGAAACATCTTCGATTTCTCCCTTAGCTTTCTTGCGGCCTCCCTTGAAAGTGAATGAGCCTTCTCATCTCTAGCAGCTGGACATGGAATATTATAACGAGGTCCATCAACAGAACCACCAATGTCAATAGGCGTCTCCTCAGGATCTAGTCTCAAGGGCGTTCCTTCAATTTCACCCCATGTAATAAAGGGAGATTCATCAACACCAGGTGCAGGCGACGGCGTTCGGACAAAACTGTAGCCATTCTCAGCCTTTTTCCCTGATTCTACATAAAATGGATTGGGGGTCTTCCTCAAATCCTCCAAATCATACTTCTTCAATCTATCCCCATCTCTATCCAGCACAGGATGTGGCGTAGCTCCAGCCACTGGGGTATAAAGTACTTCAACTGTACCATCTTCTTTTGGCCTTGAATCCATCACTTTACCATGGAACCGAGTGCTTGATCGATTAATTTCTTTGGTTAGACACTTCAATCTAACAGCCCTTTCTTCCTCTGTCAATGGAGCCTCACCTCTATCGGATGGATGATACATCAATAAATTTTTTGCAGTATATTTCCATCCTTCCAAGGTACTCGGCGGCTGATCGGAAGTTCCATAACCATCAGTTATTCTATCTCTCTTCACATCCTCAATTGACTTCACATATTCCTTTTCACCCTCCGTCAAATAAGCGTATCTCTCCTTCCTCTTCCTATTATCTTTCTCCAGAATTTTTGAAAAACTAAAATTATCCTCGCTCGTATATTGCCTAAAAAACTCATCAAGCGACAACGATTCATCCACCACCTTATCATCACAACCACCCTCCTCTGTTTCACCGGCAATTCCACTTCCACCAAAGCCGGGCGTTTTCGGGGTTTTGCCCTCAAATTCATCAAAAGGAGTAAAACTTCTCATAAAAGTGGAACCAGGTGTTTGAGACTTACCATCAGGGTTCAAACGTTTAACCTTCTGACCACGACGCTCCATGATCTTCAACTGCGCATCTCGGATTAAAATCGGGTCTGCACTTTTAATCGCTTCAAGCCAATCGAGACGATCTCTGAGCTTTGAAATGTCGGGAAAGTAATCACGCTCGATAATCTTCTCAATCGCTTCCACATAAGAATCCTCATCAAGAACCTTGGGATGTTTCCTAGAGCTCTGAGGCGTAATAATCGAAGACGAACTCTGTGGATTTTGGATCACGTTCTCGGAAACCGTCGACGGCGATGGTGATGAGATGTGCCGGGGAGAATGACCCGGAGAAAGAAGCATGATTGAAAAGCTAGGTTAACGAACTCCGATCAAAAACTAGAATCAATCGAAAGAAAATTTCGACAATCCGACTCTGAAGAAGATTGAGAAAAACTATGCCGTCTCTAGGGCTTGGAATAATTTACGAAGCCTGTCACGGACTCGTCGGCCAATGGTTTTCAACTCGTGTGAGTTCCACCGACGCACGTGCCCTAAGAATTTTATTGCTGAAAGGCCCTGATGTTTTGATAATTTTCAGTAATTCCCTATATTGTTCGTAATCTTTTATCGTGGGCGTGGGTGTAAAAAGAAGATAACTAGATAAGATAGATGAAAAGAACATGAAAAATGGTCACAAATAACACTTTATCTTACAAGCACTTTTTTTTTTCCTTAAAAAAAAAAACTCGTTCAAATAGTTTTACTCGAACAATCACGGAATTTTCAAAATTTTGTTAAAAAAATTAACTTTTTTTTTTTTTTAATTATTTTTGGCTTTTAAGATACATTTTCCAAAATATTATTTAATATTCGTAAATCTTATATCAAATCCTATATATTTTCAAATATCTCCAAATTCGATTATCTTTATTGAATATTATATCAAAATCTTATATACTTTTTAAAATCTTTAGCCCAATTTCTAGTTTTCAAATCAATTTACCAATAATTCAAATAAATTTTTTAGATGGATCTAAGATGATTGACTTTGATTTTTAAATTTTTGGAAAGATTAAATTTTTCAAAGAAAAATGTAGAATATGGAAAATATATAAAATCTCGATATGAAACTTGGACAGATTAACACTAAACGATGAATTATCAAGTAGATTAATACCAAAATTTTATATATTTTCCATATCTTACTTTTTTTTCTTGCAAAATTTAGTCTTTCTCCAAATTTAAAAATCAAAATGCAATCATTATTTAAAAAGTCTAATAGGTAAATTCGTTTAGAAATTTAGAAATTCAAAATAGAAATGGGCCTAAATCGGTAAAGATGACCGAATTTGGAATTTAGCAAAATATATAAGATTTGGAAAAAAAAAATATTAGAATCTCGGTCGTTAATCTCTCCGACATACGAAAAATGCCCAAAAGAGCCAAAACAATAGATAAATTAGAAAATTTGAATTTTTTAACTAGATATTGATGGTCAATCTTGCCCGAGATCGACGGAGAAAACTAATTTAACAACTTTTTAATAAGCTTACTAGTTTTGAAAGATGGAAAGTTGAGGGAGTTATTTCTGACAATTTCCCAAATAGCTTATATCCAAATCCAAATCATTTAGGTTTATAAATTTGTTTGAGATTGTGGAATTGGATTTAAATAAATATATATATATAAAATTATGAGTAACAATTTTTTCTATAACTAAGTTGTTCACTCCTTCCAACTTTCATGGATTCAACATCACCCTCCATGAACAGATTCTGGATTCTGGTATCATACTCATTTTTAGTGAAATTGTATGTTTTTTAACATTATACTTATTTTCTCACAATTTGTTTACTATAATGTTCACATTCTTTAGATAAATATCTAAATATTTAATCAAATTTAAGAATCTTATTAAATTTTTAAATACTACACGCTTTTTTAGTTTTTAAAACTTGCATTAGAATTTGAAAATGTTCTTAACAAGTAGATAACAAACAAAAGATAAAAGTTCATAAATGAAAGCAATATTCATAAATTTAATTTCTAAAAACAACTAATCAAATGATTATCAAATTAATCGATACATACAATTCCATGACTTGGACCCCAACTATTAAGACTACCTAAAGTACTTTTTGTACCTAGTGTCAAGGCTCCACTTATGCTAATCCTACGGATCCTTTTGTTTGTCCCAAGGCCTAAGTTTGAAGAAATCAACATTTTTTTTATTAAGCTCACCCAAACAAACACATGTGACTTTTAATAAGTATTACGAATCACATGCCTTTGTCAAAGAAGCCATTCCTTAGAACTTAGAGTATGTTCGGGTCAAGGAGTTGGGAGATAGGAAGTTGGAAAGCGTGAATTGTGAACTCCACTCTTGTTTATCCAAGAAATTTGTGGATCCCATTAGTAGAAACCATCAATTTTATATTTTATTAACTCATGTTTCACAACTATCCAAACTTCATAATGGAGTTCATAACTCACTCCTCCTCTTTAAAAACTAGCGAAGATACTTTCGAAATATCCCAAAGCCTTACTATTGAGCCACTCTTGGATCAAAACTTATTGCTAATTAAAATTAAAATATATATGTATCTAAGTATATTTGTTTGTTTTATTCAATAATTCTTCTCTAACGCATGTTGATACTAACCAGCCTAAAATGGTTCTAGTCTTCATTGACATGCTTGATTTAGAAAGGTATAGTCCGGACACTAATAAAACATCTTAAGTGGTGAGAATACATATGTCAATTAGCTTGACAAGGATATTTTTATGTACATGTAATTAGAACTAAAAACTAATATCCCATTTGATAGTCAATTGATTTTTTTGGATAAAAAACAAAGAACAAAAGAAAAGACAAAAACTAAGAAATTGAAAAAGACATAGAGTTGGAGGGTATTCATAGAAGGTCAGGTGGGGATCTCAACGATCCAAAATGTTGATGAGGAGTCGATCCAAATATGGTTTGTAAATGGGTGAGCAACACTATTTAGTTGGTGATGAATTAAATGAATCTCCATTATGCCCAAGTGAGGTATGAGATGCTTAAGATCGATAACAATAGGTTGAAGTTCATTGTGATAGGCATCTTTTCCCAAAATCAAGTCGTAAACAATCTTGGAGTCACCTTGATATACAACGAATACTAAAAAAGAAGAAGAGAGGGAAACAGAGATTTGGAAGCGTAAGTCTTATTCAGTATTTTGTGAAGTATTTATATAGCACTGGGAACTCCTAAACATAGCAGTACAAAGAATAGCAGAGTAAAGGAGTTGTAAAGTTTGTTACCAAACTACTCTGAGATGAAGAGTGCTAAAAAATAAGGAGCAACACAAAATACAATAGTTTTATATTACTCTTGTTTTGTAACAGAGTCAATTAGAAAACCATTTTTGAAGGGAAATTCTTTTTCATTAAAAACAACATATGTCTGGACACATACACCCTTCCACTTGAGCTTAGACACTTGTAACCTTTGTGATCTTCACTATAGCCTAAGAACACACATTTTGTGCTATGAAATTGAAATTTGTGGGTTTGATAGGATCTGAGACAAGGGAAATATGCACTTTCAAATACTTAATTTGGTATCTATCAAAAGCTTTCTCCCATGGTGATTTAAACCCTAAAACTGTTGTTGGTAATCTATTTATGAGAAAAAATGTGAGGTAAAAGCTTTCTACCAGAACCTTAGTGGCATAGAAGCCAACTAGACCGTTTCGTTGACTTATGTGAGGTAAAGATGCCTAAATTCTATTCCATTCTCTTTAAGAAAGTTTGAAAAACTCCTAAACTCACCTCCCTAACTAGTTTGTAATGTTTTTATCTTTTTCTCAAACTTGTTCTCAACAAATTTTTTATATTCAACAAAAGATTGGAAGGCTTGATTTTTGTGTTTGAGAGGATAGATATAGGTCAACCTAGTGTTTGTCCATAAAACTAATGTAGTATCGATGATCCAAGTTAGATGCTATTGGTGAAAGACCCCATAGGTCACAAGCAATAAGCTCATGTGGTTATTTAGCACTAAAATTTGACGCTTTAAAAGGGAGAGCATGAGATTTTCCATATTGACAAGCATTACAAAACACACCAGTTTCATTGTTAAGAGCAGTTACATTTGCAAAATTTAAAACATTTGAAAGAACTTTGTTAGATGGATGGACTAGTCATTGGTGCCACACATCCCTAGACACGTTAGACTAGCTCAAAAAGGGAATACTTGTAGACTAACCTACCAAACTTGACTAAAAAAAACTAAAATTCGACTCTAACTGCTCTTTTTTAGATGGCAAACTAAGATAACATTGAACTTGGGAAGAATTGGTCTTGGCAAGCAGAAGATCTAGTTGATAAAGTCCATTTTTAAGTGTCCCTTGCAACAACACCTTCCTTGTTTCCTTGTTCTTAACCAAGCAATAAGAAGAGTGAAATTCAACAAAACAACAATTTTTAGCTGTAAGTTTGACAATGCTAATAAGATTTATTTTAATCTGTGGTGCATACAATATATGGTTAAGAGTAAGGGTTGGCTGATTAGTTTGTTTTGAGGTGACATGATTATGACCCATGTGTGAAATGGAAGTTTGGTTACCATTAGCTACAGTTAATTTTCTCTTACCATTGTAGTCAACTTTGATGTTCAAAGTCAGCAGTAATATGAGTTGAAGCTCCACTGTCAACAAGCCAAGATGGGTTAGCTACTATTTCTAGAGTGGCGACATATGTCAGTTTGTCATTCTCTTGAGAATTTGAGGCTCTGGCATGTTGCCCAACATAATCTCTTTTGAACCTCTTGAAACATACAACTGCAGTATGACCATATTTGCCGCACAACTAACATGTTAGCTTTTGGGGCAATGTTTCTGCAATTTTCATTTCTTCCATGCCCTCTTCCTCGTTCATTTCCATAATTTGATCTTCCAGAAAAGCCTCTATTTTGTTGTTTGCTCCCGATTATGTCTTGTCTATTGGAGACATAATTTGCACTCGAGGTGTCCACATTTTCACTGGTATTTATCACATTCAATCTCACAAGATTATGTTCAAAGGTTAGTATCGTGGAATGTAAAGAAGACCATGTAATTGATTGTCTACCTTCAATTTCACAAACTACTGGAATGAATCCAGCTTCCAACCCAACCATAATACAGGTCATAAGATAATTGAAAGAAACATCTTCACCTGCTAACTTGAGATTTTTAGAACTTTGTTTCATGAATGCAAGGTAGTCAACCATCCTCATGACCCTTTTCTTTGTGGTTTGCAAGACATTTCTTAGTTAAATGATTCTTGCCCTGCTTACTACAACATATTAGTCTTCCAATGTTGCCCACACTTCCGAATTCAAAGGGAAAATATCTGGTGAAATATATCTATTAATCTCAACGTGTGATTTTAACCGACATAAACTTGGGTAATACCAAAATGCAAAGACATTTAAAGACCATATTGGAGTCGACGTAAGATTTGAAAAAAACAGCTTACTTCTCCAACATGTGTAAAGACCAATTGCTAACACTCTCTTGAGCTCTATGTTATGAGGGAGGACATAAAATGAATACCTTTAGTTTTAGGTTTTTGAAAATTTTGCTTTGTCTTCTCACAATTTCTTAATCATGATTTTCATCTTTCTTATATAAATGTTTCGATTCTTAGCCAAACTCCAAATTTTTAAAACAAAAAGCAAGTTTTTAAAAACTACTTTTTTTTTTTTTTTTTTTTTTCAAAATTTGGCTTGAATTTTAAAAATACTTTTACAATGTAAGCACAAAACATAAAAGCCATTTAGTCAAAGTAATGTTTAATAGGCTTAATTTTTAAAAATTAAAGTCTGGTTTGATAACCATTTGTTTGAAAAATAAACTTATAAACACTACTTCCACCCTTAAATTTCTATGTTTTTTTTATTTAGTTTCTACTTATATGAATTTGATCAAGAATTCAAGTGTTTTTTTATATAAGTCAAAATCATAATAGAAAATTTAGGGGAAAAAAAACATAAATTTTAAAAACAAACAACTAAAGAGGAATTGTTATCTTAATAAAAAGGAACTTTTTATTTAAGATAATGGAGAGATGTTGTCAGGAAAATATTTGGGTACTTTCTTGGTTGCACCTATTAGGGGTGTTCAAAAAATCCGGTAATCCGACCAACCCGGACTACCCTACCCAAACCGCAAGGGTTGGATTGGGTTAGATTTTATTTGGGTTGAGTTTGGGTTAAAAATGTTAAAAAATATTAAATTCGGGTTAAGTCTGGGATTACCCATTTCAGGGTCGGGTCAACCCGACCCGACCCGAATATATATATAAGTTAAAAAAAAATAGTCAAATTAAAAAAAAAAAATTGGTGACCCAACCCGACCCAATCCAGAAATTTTGGGTTGGGTTGGGTTGACCCTCCAAAAAATAACTAATATGATTCATTATTAGCCAACCCGAATTTTTGAATTGTCCACAAAAATCTTTAACCTGACCCAACCCGAACTATGTACACCCCTAGCACCTATGACTGCATCTGCATCTGCTTAAAATGATTTTAAAATTTTTTTCTTTGTGTATATAAAAACGTGGAGTACGGGATTAAGTGCAACCTAAGTTGCACGAAATCATTATCTTCTAAATATCCACTTAACAATCCACCGCCTTTGTTATATTATAAATAAATTTTAAAAGTTAAAAATTAGATATATATTTTACAAATTCAAATTTTTTATTTATAAAAAGGGTCATTAATGTATTTTTCCAAATTCAAGAATATGATTTTAGAAATAAGATTATATGACATGTTGAAAAGTGTTTTTAAAATAATTAAAATTACCTTTACCATTGGAAAACTCATTTGAAAAATATTTTTTAATAATTTAAAATTCATTTTAATAATATGAAAAAATGATGAAAAATATAAAATTAACCATTGAATTGATTTTAAATAATTAGAGAGATGTTTTGCCATGATTTAAAATCATTTCATGGTCGCACCCAAACATTAAACCATGTTGAATTGTAGTAGTAAAATGTCGTTAATACCCTTGTATTGAAAGAGAAGGTAAATTGGAATGATAATATGGTAGTAAAATTAGTAATTATATAAATCATAGCATCAAGGAATTTAGAAGCGGAAGCTTGTGCGTTACCAAACAACGGCCATAGAATATGCTCTTAGCTGTTATCAACTTTGCCGGGAACTTCATCGGACGTCTCTCAGCCGGAGCACCAATCACTGCTTCTCAACTCTAACCATTTCAATTCCTTCTCTCTATCTTCTTAAGGCGGTCTCTTCTCTCTTTCCTTCTTAATCGGAGCTTCAATTTGACTTCAATTTCTTCGTCTATTCACCGACTTCACTCGTCTTCTGCAGCTCTGATTCGCCGGCTCGAATTCCGCGGCCAAACTTGTAATTGACGGCCGTGACTGATTTCTGGCGGAATTCTGTGCTTCTACGACGAATTACTACACCTGTGTGATTTTCTAGGGCTTCAAACTTCGACGCTTTGGCTCTAAACTGGAGGTTGAGATTTTTTTCCCTCTCTCATGTCTAACTCACTATTATCGCTGTAATTTTAGGGGAATAAAAGTATGTGAATATTTCTCCTTGTTTAACTTATATTCGTATGTATGTCGTGTTTCTTAAATTGTAATTTGGATCATAATTATTCTGTTCGTTACTGGAACCTGGAGAATCTAGTCACTCAGCTCAGATGAGCCTGCTTGGACTGTATGTTTTGGATGAAATTAGTAGCTTAAAGTCTTTCTGCTCTTTAAAAGCTAAGTAGGAGTGAGAATTTTACTTCGAACACCAACACGAGAGTTTATTAGTTCGCCTCAAAGATTTCATCGAATAGTGTGCAAGTGGATTGTTGTGTCTGAACTCAATTCCATGTATATTCTTTTTCTATTAAACAATTTTGGTTATATAGTGAGAATTAAGTTCTTTTTCCATGTATTGAATAATATATCTTGTCACTCTTCCCGAAACTTTTAAATGCTCAATATTTTGGTTTAAATACGTTATATTTTCGAAGTCAATACTTCTTCTGTAAGGTAGAGTATTGTATTCTCAATTCTGAATCGATTTGACGCTGTAGTTTCCACTTTCTTGGTTCTTGGGCTAAATGGAAATTTCCACTTTTCATGAGTATAAACACGTTCTCATATTCGAAACAGCTTGGGGGTTATAATGCATGAATTTTGGGGATGCAGAATATGCATGGAATCCTCGAGCCTTCTTTTATGACTATGACTCTGAAGTAAATTATCCACGCACACATGACACAATCATTCTCGAATCATAATAAATTGTTTGTTTGATATCTTGCCTCTTGATTTTTGGTTATACGGAGGCAATCTAGTCCAAAATGACATTTAGCAATTTTTCATTTTGTTGCATTTCTTACCAGGTTTCAGTATACAGCTAGACGTGGCGTGGCATCCAGTTTGTGTGTCAATCGAAGTGTGGAGAATAAGAGTTCTTTAGAGCTCTCTGGCTTATGATCTAAGCTCACTTGTGCATATGGTTTCTTCAGGGGACCAGTTTGAGAATGAAGTGGATTCTGATCGATTGGAGCATGAAAACAATACAGATAGTCAACCGCAAACGTCTCAGGCCGATCCTGGTAAAACTTATGCATCAAAATCAGATCCCAAATGCACAGGGTCTGCCAGTAGTACCCATGAAGAAGCTGTCAAGCTGTCTGACGTTACAATCGAACAAGTGGATCGAGGAGAAATCTCTAATATAGTGACTGAGAAAGTGACCCATAAGCCAATTACTGCAGACCGTAACTCCCATTCTGATTTGAAAGTTTGTATTACCTCTACTATACGAGAGAAAGTATCAGAGGATGGATATAACTGGCGGAAATATGGTCAGAAATTGGTTAAGGGAAATGTCTTCGTTAGAAGCTATTATAGATGCACGCATCCTACTTGCATGGTGAAAAAACAACTGGAGCGCACTCACGATGGGAAAATCACAGACACTGTTTACTTTGGCCAGCATGATCACCCTAAGCCTCAACCTCACATTCCAGTCGCTGTTGGAGGTGTTACCGTGGTTGAAGAAAAATTTGATGAACATGCTTCTGGAAGTTCTCAAGGTAAGAAAGAAACTGTATGGTTCATATCTTTTTTTGGTTATATAAAGAAGTTCTTTCATTTATTCCATTGCCTCGGTACTTGAAGATAAGACCTCCATTGCGCTTGGCCAGACACCTCGTCAAACTGAGCTAGCTGATATGCGTCAAACGTCATCAGTTATGGCCAATGATAATGTAAAAGACGAAGCTTCAAAAAGGTCTAGGATTAACGATGAGGTTGACAGTGATGATACACCAGACTTGAAACGAGAGTATGCTAAAGCACTGACTGTTTTTTGTTTTATTTATTAGTAAGTTTGTGAACTAACGCTTAATTAGTTTCAAAAGGAAGATAAGATGTAATATGGACGTGACAGTAGCAGACAAGTCAAGTGTTGAATCTCGGGTTGTCGTTCAAACTCCTAGCGAGGTTGACATCGTCAACGATGGATATCGCTGGCGGAAGTATGGACAGAAATTAGTGAAAGGCAATCCAAATCCTAGGTATTGATTAATCAATTGCAAAATATTGTTTAAAGATTGAATATAGTTAACAAGTAAGAGGGTTGTATGCGTTTATATTTGTAGCCCTCAGATAATGAGGATATGCTGAGCGATAATTTCTTAATTCTACCTGACCTGAATCTTCCGTTTTTCATTGCCCTTCGTGCTCGTTCATTGGTGAAACTACATATACATATTCATATTGGGTTTAGGGATGGAGGAGCAACTTCACATTTTTTTGGTCATGTAAAATAGTGCCAACTCAAATATGGACCCAATCTCTGCAAGGAGAAAGAAAGAGCATTACCCATGTCTGGTTTTAGGCCGTCCCTTCAATCTAGTATCTTGTTTATAAAGTGTTGATTCTTGAACACGTATGTAATTTCAATTTTTCAAGTAAATACAAACTACGTTGGTAATCACGATTGTGCTATTATTTTGTGCAGGAGTTACTACAGATGCTCAAGTCCTGGATGTCCAGTTAAGAAACATGTAGAGAGGGCGTCTCATGATCCGAAAGTGGTGCTTACCACGTATGAGGGTCAGCATGACCATGATATGCCCCCTGCAAGGACAGTGACGTTGAACTCAGTTGGATCCACAGCAGCCCACAGTGATGACACAAAATCGAAACCGGTGGGTAGTTCCATTGGCCACGATACGGCGTCTCGAAGCAATTCAAGTAAGTAGCAGAGTAATCTCATTTGATAACCATTTTATTTTTTGTTTTCGATTTTTTAAAAGTAAATCTATTTCCTCTTAATTTCTTGCAATGACTTACATTTTTGTAAGTACAAGAGTTGAACTCTTAGCTAAATTCCAAAAACAAAAATTACTTTTTTTTTTTAGAAATATTGGTAAAAGATAGATAATAAAAAACAAGAAATTTAGAGGTGGAATAAGTGTTTATACACTTGATTTTCAAAAACCAAAAGCTAAATGGTTATGAAACGAGGTCGTAGGTGGATAAGAGGTTTGTAATATTATTGTCTCAAATATAATTCACTTCATTTTTCGGGTTCTGAAGGCAAATTAATTGAAAAGAATGGCAAGTCGAATGTCACAGAAGCAAGTGATGGCATTGTCCTCGATATGGTGGTAAGTCCTGGCCCAGGAGTTGCGAGTGGACAAAATAAGCAGCTGAAAGTAGCAATTGAAAGCTAAGATGGCATTCCTTCCAGGTTCGAATTTGTATCATCAATCAAGACACACATTAACAGCACCAAATCATGGTATAGCACTACAGTCGGATTAACTAGTTTGTATAAATTAATTAAACTAGTAAAATAAAATTAAACGTGTAGGTTTCCATAACATTTTAATAAAAGAGAGTTGTTAAATGTTAGCTAATAATTACCAAGATGCTTGGTTCCTTGGATTTTCTCTCTGGTATGCCCCTTTTAACCTGATTGATGTAATTTATGCTTTGATATTCAGTAGTTTTCCAGTATTGTTTGATCACAATGTTATAATTATAAAGTATCAACCAAGAATTTCATGTCAATGTCTATTAACACTTGCTTAGCCTTGACCAATTTTGTATTTTTAGCATCAGTTTTCTCCTTTCCGTTGCACTTGATTTTGGGAACTTTGACGATATAAATAAATTCTCAAAAAATTCATGATCTACTAGCTGTTTGAAGGAGAAAAGGAACAGCCATATATATCTAAGATGGTGCAAAGAATTTGAAATTCAGCCTGTACAAGCCAATTCTCCCTTGTTCTAATTTCTAAATTACAAGTTATTTATCTTATTCTTATTTCGACCATGAATCTTGAGAATCATATTGAGGGGTTGGTTCAGAGTCTCAGACTTGTCTGAGTTGCCTTATGCACAGAAGTATTGGTAGGATGAGAATCACCACCACAATTTTGATTGGAACATCATAGTAATAAGAAGAGTTGGTGATTAATTAAAGCAGCTATTCATTTGCCTGAAAAACAGCAAAACCAACTGCCCGATGGAACCGGGACGAATCAGGGACTCCATGAAACCTAAGAAGCTGTTCTTGTTTGGAATGTCAGCCAATCTTCTAATTGGTACACCTTGTTTGTCGTGGCTTCGTTCCATGTAGGAAATCAGATCAAAGTTCAGTTGAAGAATTCTATTGAAGTTAGGTTGAAGAATTCCACCCACTACATTTTGAGCTGAGAATTCGCGATTTGATTTTGTGGATTCTTCATTCCCTTGTTTCTTTTATCTTGAGCATCACTAGGAATGTCATGTTTCTGTCAAAATGACAAGCTGCATCATTCGAATGATCGTTGCACTCCTGCACTAAAACAGAATTTTGTTTCAACTTGATCATCCAATCTTGCAGCTGAGATGTCGAGCGTATTCTTGGGTGTTGATGAATGGTGCATCTACCTTCACACTAGAAGTGCAAATGGCTGACAACTTTGCAAGATGAACCATGTGGATGAAGCGACTCAATCAAACTGCTATCCTTCAGGAATAGTCCTCGCCTGGGCAACAAATGTTTTAGAAGAAAAGTTCCGATGCATTCATGACGAGACATACTAAAGTATGATCAGGCAACAAGGATCAAAGCATGAAGTTACTGGTTAGTGTCGGTATACCAATGACCCCTTATGACAGATATCCTCCATTCATATCTATCCCATCGTCACTGAAAAAAGTATCAAGTATTCACAATTTCATTATAAAGATTATTGACATTGAAACTAAGATAACTTGCAAATGTAAAGCTCAACGAGTAGCGAAACAACATTTGTTAGAACTCATCGAAATGTAAATACTTACCCAACTGTAAAGATTGGGACGTATTCCAAACGATTCTACCCAATGCCTTGTCCTGGTAGGGCCTTTCATCCGAAGAAAACTCATTATTAGAGTCAATCTCGATCCATATATGCCTTGAATGGATCACTAAAATCAGAATGATCATTCTATTCATGTTCTACTCGAGCATCGGACTCAAAGAAACGAGCAACCGCTGAATATAATTTTTCTTCTTCAAAAGGCTTTGCTACATAACCATCCATCCCACAGTTCATGCATGCTTCATTTGTAGCCTGAATCACATCAGCTGTCATGGCCAATACTGGTGTATGCCAATGAGCCACATTCCCAAACATCTCAATTGATACTTTTCCAGAAGAAATGTCCTCATTAACCTTATTTTCGACATTTCGTATCTGGCGTGTTGCTTCAAACCTGCTTGTTACAAAGGTAGAATCATTGATAAAATATCCCCTTTACGAGTGATGACAATGCAAACTTAGATCATGAACTAAACAATTGTTCCAATTCAAGAAGTTAGAAGTCTTTGAAATGTCGTATCGATGTCACAGAATGATCAACTATTGAAATTAATTGTTAACCAATGGTCTGCGAAATTGACGTTATCAGTTACTCAAATTAACTGATATATGTACTGTATTTTGACCTCGTTTCCTGCCTGGAAAATCCTAAAGGGGCACCTAAATATTATTAGCAAGATTGCGATGACTTTTGAGAACAGTGTTTTTAAATGAAATGCTTTCTAATAAAGAAATATCAAGAAAGCTTTAAAAGTACTTCCCCCCGAGTGTTTTTTAGAATTTTCAAAAAACTATTGCCCATGTTGCTAAACATTAGGATATAATTAAAGTTAAAAGCACATTTACTTACCCATCCATCTCAGGCATCTGAAGATCCATGAAGCAAGCATTGAACTTGTGTGGTGGTTTTAACAATGAAATAGCAGCACTACCACTTTCCACACAGGTAACCTTTGCTCCATATTTCTTTAGAGCACCTTCGGCAACTCGTCTATTGACTGCATTGTCATCGACCACCAATATTTGCTTTTCTCTCAGTAAGTTCCCAAGAATAGACGGTTTCTTTCGGTTGACCTTCCCGAAGGCTTCCTGGAAGCATCCAATCAGGACACCTGACCTAAGGGGTTTTGTCATTACATTATCAACATAACCGGTCAACTTGAGAGCTCTCCTCTCTTGAGGGCTAATGGAGGTGGCTAAGAGAAAGATCTTAGGACTTCCTCTTGATTCTTCCTTGCCATTTACCCCATGTCGTTTAAACATATGGGGGATTGTCGGACCAGTTTCCTTATCCCATACATCTTTGTCGACAAGCACCATGGCCAAAGGCTTGGATGGACTGAGGAAAAGCAACAGATGAACAATGATCCATAACATATAACACATCATAGTAAAAGAATGAAATATCAAATTTATATTGACAAAGAGTCGTTAAAACACTAATAAATAATGTTAAGAGGCTGAGGATTATACCTTTTGATGCAATTATTGGTTAAGTATTCATGTGCTGAAGCCAAACTTGAAACTATATCCACCGAGATCTCTAACCTCTTAAGATGATATTTTGTTACCTCGGCTCTAATGCTTCTATTATCCAGTACCAGCGCTCGCAATCCTCGGAAATCTAACACAGCTGAATCATTCTGCTGCCACTTTGTATCAAGGGACTTCGTATCGCCTTTTCTCAAACATCCAGTAAATGAAAATGTGCTGCCAACACCAGGTTGGCTCACAAAACCTATCTCCCCACCCATTAGATCCACCAGACATTTGCTGATGCTCAGACCTATTCCAGTCCCACCATACTTGCGTGAAGTGGAACTATCCGCTTGCATAAATGGCATAAAAATTCGACTTTGTGCTTCTAAAGGAACTCCATGACCTGTATCCTCAACTGATACAAGCAACTTAATTACGTCGTCATCTTCTTTCATCATATCTATTCTTCTAAATATCTTGAAAGACTCCCAACTCTTGCACCTCTCGACCACTGGAAACCCGCTTAACGTATTGTGACTTTTTCCCCGCGTCTCTTTCACTAAGTCTAGGCCTTGTCTTAGCACACTGTCCATTGCCTCCAAGGGAGTCCTCACTTCTTCTGCCAGGTGTACAGTAACAAATATGTGTCCTTTGTCGTTGGTGAACTGCTCATAAATTAGAGAAAATTACCAACCATAATTTTGGTAACTTCAGAAAAGAGACTAAATAGCATATATTGCATTTCTTTAAAGCAATCCATATATCAAGCAGAAATTTTAAGATGCAGAATTTGATGGATATTCTAGTTCTCAAGTTACATATAAATCCATATAAACACACCGCGTCATACATCAGCAAACAGAGAAGAGGATCATCAATACTTAAAAAGGTATGTCTAAATGCTGATAATCATATGATTGTTCTACATATTTAGGCCCCCATTTGTTAATTAAGCTTATAAATATTATTTCCACTTATTGGTTTCTTCGTTGTGTTATCTACTTTTTTAGGAGTATTTTAACAAACTAAGCTAAGTTTTGAAAACTAAAAAGAAAATAATTTAAGAACCTTTTTTTTTTTAGAATTTGGCTAAAAGTGTTCAATTAGAAAAGATAAAAACCATGGTATGAAGTTGTAAGAAAGCAAACACAATTTTAAAAAACAAGCTAAAGATACCGTTTTTAAAAAGATTTAAAACCCCTTTTGAAGAATAAATCAAAGGGCATATGTATCCCTTACCAGCTAAATTCAGGCATGCACTATTCTGCATATAGAACTGATGAGAAAAGATGCATTCAGAGTAATATGTTCTCATGAAGGGAAGTATCAAGAGAATAAATTAAAGATTGGTAATTATAAATAACCTTGATTGAATTTCCCACAAGATTGGTAATTATCTGTCGGAAGCGTCCAGGGTCACCGATGAGAACTTCAGGGACCAAATTAGAGACATAAACAGCTAACTGCTCTCAAGAAAAAAAAAAAAAAAAAATTGCCCATCAGAATTTTAGCATACAAATGAACATGAAAATCACGTAAAAGGAAAGTGGGAAAAGGGTAATAACTTGATTTTTACCTCTATTCCCTTCTCATGACATTTTCCAGAGAACATTGACAGCACATTATCTAGTAAAGCTCGTGGATCAAACGGTACATCTTCAAGTTCAAGCCTGCCTGATTCTATTTTAGCTTGGTCGAGAACCTCGTTTATTAGTGATATTAATTCTTTCCCACTATCATATGCAGTCTGGGCATAGTCCAGTTGGTTTGGGTCAAGATCAGTGTCCATCAGCATTTTCAGCATCCCTGAAAATGAATTTATTAATTTAAAAAATACTAACTCAAGGTTGATGGTTAGGCTAAATGACGAACTAAATGAACTTCTTTGTTACCTAAAACACCATTCATTGGCGTCCTGATCTCGTGAGAAACAGTTGCAAGAAACTACAAAAGGCAAAAAAAAAAAATAGTATACATATCATAGAAATGAATGTTAACAGAGAAAAGAAAGTATATAGCTCTTCATGATATATTTGAGCATTGTCTAATAACAGACATCAGTGCAATAATATAACTCAAATCTAAACTCACCTGAGACTTTGCCACATCTGCAGCTTCAGCACGACTTTTGAGTCCCATCATCTCATGATAGTCATTTTCAACTTTTGCGATTCGACTTATGGCCGCATAAAATATATGGCCAACGAGTAAAGTAATAACCAGAACTCCCACTGATGCATTTATGGCCATCCATGGTAATTGTGGCTTCTGCTTAAATCTGTAAGCAGGTTAACAAATTGCTCCAAGAGACCAAATAATCTAATGCTGGCTCAAACATGCATGTACAATGTAAGTATTAACCATGAAATCCTACCTGCAATGCATCTCATGCTTCCTTTGGGGATCTCCAAAATCCAGGTTGCTAATGTGCAATAGACCAGTATCTATTACATCAGATCCATACATCTTAATGGGAGCAGTTGCATTAGTTGTGTCATAAACATCAACAACGATTGATTGTTTGCTGGAAAGTTGGTGGAGAAGCTTGTCCACAAGTGATGGGACATCATAGGATGCTCCTAGATACCTTGTGATAAAGTCAGCCAATGGTAAGAGTTCAGTTTGTATACATTACATACATACACAAAAATTCAATAAATTCCTAAAATCGCTCAGGGAAAGAATGTTGTAAGGGCATTAAGTACCCAACAGTAGCTTTAATACGTTGCTCTGGTGTTGCATCAGGAGGAAGGTCGGTGTTATAGACAGCAAAAGTGAGTACAACACCTAGGTGATTGGACTTAAGAAGCTTGAAAGGAGATGTCAGCACTCCCTTCCCTGAAGCTCTTGCTCGCAAGATGTTTTCACGGTCTTCCTATAAATTGAATGTAATGTATATTAATGCAATTGAGCTTCTAAAAGATATGTTTCATCGATCTCCATCTTATACTCTCTCTTAAAGGCTGTGCATACAGCTTACCTTTCCAGACATCATGTCAATGGAAACTATATGAGATACAGTTTCTTGTGAAAATATCACAGGTGCATATTCATCCTGAACGGGAGCAGGGTCTAAATTCTCCGGAATAGAATCCTGAACCAGAGTCTGGTCCTCTGTTCCCATCTTTTTAATTGTCCACCCATGTTCCTCTTCAAATTGCTTTCTTTCTGAATGAGTAACTTTCAAAGCATAAGCCACACCACTGGTGAGTGGTCGTTCAAAAGCTGTTCTTTCTGCATATTCACTGAATGTTTTCTGTTGGAAATAGAGTACAATTAACACTAGACATCTATAACACACACACACAAACAAACAAAAAAAAAAAAAAAAAAAAAAAAAAAAAAAAAAAAAAAAAGTCATTTACAAAACAGGGGAATATGTAGTATGAAGTCGATAAAACTACTTTTTCTTTTTTATTAAAGTTCAAGTTTAGTCCCTGAACTTTAAGGTTTGTGTCGATTTGGTCTCTAATGCTTTAAAAGTTACAAATTGGGCCCCTGAACTTTTGATTTTTTTTAATTCACAAGACTACTAAAAACAAACATCAAAGTTTAAGAACTAAACTTGTAATTTAAGAAAAAAAGGAATATAGTAAAGAAAAAAGAGGGAACAGAACAGCCTGAGGGAAGGGAGAAGGGAGAACTCCCTCCGAAGAGAGTGTTAGGTATCTCTCTTAATAAGCATCTGCAAACCACTAAGAACACGCAAATACATAAGCAAAATAGCAAAATATAGCGATAGATTGCTTATCTTCAATATCAACAACCAGAGTATGACCAAGAGTTCAGCCAAACACCATAAGAAAATAATAACAAAGGAAATGGGTGCCCCAGCTACTTCAAGAGAGCTGCCACGTCCCTTCCCCCTTAAATACCAACATTCTCTCTGCCAACCATACTCTTGCTTCGCCCCCACCCACATGACTAACTGTCAGTCCCCCTCATTTACCCTTTCACCCCTCCTACTATAAGTTTTAACAACTGGGGGCTTACAAAGAGCTACTTATATAATACTAGCAGTCAACTGTTACACTGTGAGGAGAATTTGAGAGGTTCCTCTACTCTTCCAAAATAATAACCAGAACCTTCAATATCCTTACTTCACTTCCAAAACACTCAATCCCCTTGGTGGTTTCGTGGCTTCACACTTTCCATTCCCTTCCAAATAATTTTCCCCATTTAGCATTCCTACACTTCCCTTGTTACTCCCATTATAGGTCCTTTTCACGTAGGTATATCTAGGGAGTCCTACCCACATGTTAATGGAACACAATTTTTCCGGGGAAGGGAATGAAACTCATGAACAAACTCTACAGTCTAGTTGTGTCAAAAGGAATTTGCCATCATTGATTCAAAGTAGCCAAAAATGATGTTGCACAAATACCAAAAGAGATAGATAGTCACTTGCCTGATCAATGGCAGAAGGATGCTTGCCATGATGAAAAGTGGAGACCAGAATAGCCAAGGCATGAACATGGTTCATGCTAACGTTGAATTGATCCTGTAACATTCGAGCTCGCTCATCGCACATGTTAGAAAGTGTTTCTTCTCTCCTCAAGATGATTTTGTTGTTCAAATACCAAAAGAGCCAAAAGGATCCAATAATTCCAAGCAAAACAAATAATATAAGAAGTTTCTTTCTCCATTTTCCAGCCCCCTTAGGAGGACTTGGAGATAGATCTAACTGCTGCTGTAGCAACACCTGCTGTAGCTGAATCACTGGCTGATTCTCAACCGATGGATGCTTTATTGGCTTGTGTTTATGGTTTTTTAATTTCAAATGAAAACCAGACATCTTCAGGCATGATATCACTACAGCAAGAATCCATAAGCATCCCATTACTAATCCATTCACACTTCGAGAATGCTCATTTCCAATTTCCTTAGTATGCAAGATCCTCTGATGAAAGCCAGAAAAAAAAAACATGAATCAATAAATTAAATCATCACTCATGGTTTTTTCAGCACTTAAAATTCTTACCCTAATGGATAGAGAATTATAAAAGAACATGTCCTTGCCTGAGAAAGAGAAGTTTCTAAAGGTTACTACATTCTGAAGTTTCATTTGACCCACTAAAACATGTAGGAAGACCAGGCTTCAAGCACAAACCATAACAGCACTAAAGAACATCTAATAGTTGGTTTTCCTTGGACATAATGCCTATACTTCAGCACAACATTTGAATGGAAGAGATTCATAGACTGACTATCCAAATCCCATGGGCATGGGACAAGTTATAACACAAGGGTTAAATAATATTGCCTAAAACATGAAATTGCACATAATGAGTACATTTCTCCTCGTTAAAGTTAAAGTTTGCTAGGATTTTGCTGATTGGCTGCCCATCAACAAATGCACGAACCAACCATTTCTTAAGGGAATAAATCCTCTTATATTTCCCAAGTGCTTTCTGAAACATGTATCCATTTTTCCAACTCTCAAGAGAAAGGAAAAGGGACAGTCGTGTTGTAACCCATCAACAAGAAAAGAAAATATTCGGCAACAAAAGTCTAACCTCTCTATGAATCTGAAGACATGGAGACACAAATCCAAAATAAGATTTTGAAGTAAGCGAGTGTGTGTTGTCCATTAACTGCAATAGATCAACATTGGAGGAGTCCATCTCACCCCTAATTGGGCACTGGCCTTCAGATTGTAAATCTTCAGAAAGCCACCTTTGCTTCTTTTGCAAGTCTTGTTCCCGTTCTAAAATCTTCAACGCATAAGGAATGCAGTCTTTCAGTGCATTACCGGGCTCTGAGTCTTTCGCACACGGGAGAGATGATGACTGTCATACACATTTAGTGAGAATGAGCATACTATTTGGCATTTACAAGAATTCAAGCAATTAAAAGAATTCATCGAGCACATAAGTATTTTTTTTTTTTTTTGGACAAGCAATTAATAATCAATGGATAGCCACCAATTGAGTGGACTAACAATTAATATGGAAAGGGAAAAGAAAAAAAACAGGACAAACATAGATCATTAGGGGATTATTTATGTAACCAATTTTTCCATCTTTTTCCATCTTTTTCTTTTTTAAAAATAAATAAATCTTTGGTTACAGATCAAGGCATCAAAGAGAGGAATGCAGGGTTTCCTCTTTATTCTTTTTCTGTCATAGTTGGTGATGTCCTATGTGTGATTGAGCACAGAATAGATAGTGATGATTGGAAGATTCGTTTATTATGAAAAAAGACCTATAACTCAGAATTTTAAGATGACACCTTGCTTATCGTGAGGATGAAAAGGAAAAGATGGGTAACTTTTTCAAAGTAATGAGAATCTTCGAAGTATCTTGTGACCTAAAGATTAATACAAAATAGATTTTTTTTTCTTTTCTGATAAGAAACAATCATTAATGCGTGGCATTAACTTACCTAATAATTACATGAACTTAGTAGCAGAGAGAGGCTGTACATTGTACAACTCATGTCTTGCCAATTTCTTATTTAGGTATTCCATTGAGAAAGGGGTTGTTATCTTATCTTGTTGGAGCATTACTACAATAAAAGGACATTTTAGTAGCTCATGGGTCCAATTTTCAAAAGATCCATGGATGGCACCAACCCCTTTTAGGCCACCAATACTGATTACATATTCATGAAGGGGCAAGAAACGGAATTTCACATGAAATTAGTTAGTAAATACTGGGTGTGGACCACAGAATGTTGTATGGGAGTGAGTGCGGTCAGTATATATTAGTATACCTTGTTATTAGTAGGTGTTATATTTTTTCTCTGTAAGGAAGTTCTTAGAGAAAAGAAGAGACCCCAGCCCTCTCGAATAGGCTGAAGAACTGTAATGCCTTGGGGCATTTTGGCTTGATATCGTAATCAATATATCGGAGTAGACACCTTAAACCCCTCTCTGCCAAAATTTCCCAACTCCTATATGATGGTGGAGCCTAAGCACAATGTTAGTGAACAATGGGATGGCATTACAGTTCGGTGGAAGTTAGTAGTTAGAAGGAATGTGGGGAGTACAGAGAAATTCTGGTTCTGTGGTAGAAAAACAGATAGGGGGTGGAGAAAATAATACACTACATTTTAGGCATTTCTCAAAATAATCGATGCTCTATACTTAGACCAATCATGTAAGAGCCTTTACATAAGGAACCAACCGGTTTGGTGTGGAGTAGAAAATAGCCAAAAAAAAGGTCTGTCATTGTATGGACAGTTTGCCTTAGAGGAATTAATAAGATAGAAAAAACCATTCAGAATAGATATCCTTCAATTTCGTTGAACCCAAGCCATTGTTTCAATTTCGTTGAACCCAAGTCATTGTGCTCTGTGGATAGTAATAAGTGAATAAACACTTTCTATTTTTCATTGTGCAGATGACAAGGAAAATAAAACACTTGAATTGAGAATTATACAGACACCTTATTCAACAAACAAGTTGCCGCTTCATCCACATTCACAAGAAACAGATTACTACCTTATGACAACAATTTCAGCAATATATCCAACCGAGGATGTTGTGCTCATATATTGAAAACCAATTCTCAATAATTGCCAACGGTTATACATCGCATAAAGGCATTATCATGACGAGCTATCATCTTATCTAGAGGGAAGTTCAAAGCTCATGATTGAAACTATCCAGGAAGTGAAAGTAGAGCTATACAGATCAAATAATGAGAGAGCTCAGGAAAGGGTACCTGATCTGAATGAAAGAAGAACGAAGCCGTAGCAATAAACTGAGTCTCACTGACATTGAAATGCTTCAGAAAGTTCCAGGTCTTCTCTTTACACGTATTTGGAATCACCACTTCCCGAACTGAACTCCCATCACAAAAACTAAAAATATACCAAAGACCCAGAATCAAAATCATTCCAAATGGCAAGAGATAAAGTAGGTTACTCCACCCTTGACCATGGAAATGCTCCTTAGCCTTCTTCACCTTGAAACCAGCTAGTAATCTGACCTTAGAACAAGAGAGTTTAGAATTCTGAGACATGGTTTTCTCTAAAAACCCCCCACTTATGAATCTCTCAGCAACTTGAGAAAACCAGTCCCAACATAAAAGGGCATCGAAATACAAGTGTTTTAAATAGAAATTGGTGCAAAACCCACAATTTATCACACAACCCAAGTCACGAAATCGTCAAGATCAGAGCTATACAAGAACCCCAGAAGGAAAAGGGAATCAAACACAGAAGAGGAATTGCAGACAACCAACTGGGTTGGAAGAGGAAAAACGGGTTGTCTTCTTCTTCAAGAAGTTATGAAGCAAGCAAGTAGCAAGCATTTGAAGCAATCAAAACCACACCTCTTTTGAAAGACACCAAGAAGTAGAAACAATCATTTTACACAACTAGCTGAAGAAAAACCCCAGTTTCTAATTTGCGAAACCTGTGAGAGCATTATTAGTGAGAGAAAGGGGGGAAAAAAGGAAAAAAAAAAAAAAAAAAAAAAACCTTTGGTGATTTGGCCTTTTTCTTCATCCAGCTCCTTTACGGGTCTATAAAACCGAAAGAGCATCATCGGAAATTCTGTTTACAGAGGAAAAAAAAAGAAAGCAAGATGAAATTTTTGGCACTGTTCATCAGTTTAATTTGACCATAAAAATGACTGAATTGGAAAAGGAGATGACCCTTTTTGTTTTTTCGAATTTTCTTTTGATCTATCATTAATATCATTTTTATTATTTCTCTAACAATGCTTGAAACTTGAAAGAAAGAACAATTTTTTTTTCTTTCTTATATGGAAATCTCTCAATAATTCATCAATCAGCCAGCAAAACTAGCCTGTTATTGATGGAACTACTTCATCTTCTACTCTTTTTTTTAATGGAATCTGCTTGATGCCGTAGCTTAAAAAAAATGCAGCTAAACTCGATTCTATTAAAGAAATTTATTGTCAATTTTTTTTTGGAAGTCATTTAAACTTAATTTCTTGTTTTAAAATGTTTCTTAGTCGATTCTATTTCTAGTTTCTATTATATTTTTTTTTCTGTTTCTGTACTTTTTGGTTAAAAATGCACTTTTCCATTTAAAAAAAAGATATTCTAAATTTTAGTTGGATTGATTTAGTTCTTTGTACTAAAGAAAAATATATTTTTGTTGAGTTTAGTTTCAATTTAATCGTTTCAAAATGTTGCAATTTTATTTTTGAGATTTGTGTTTTATTTTAATTGGACATAAGTTCCAAGATTTATATTTTTAACTTTGATTTTTCACAAAATATTCATGTTTATTGTATGTGTTGTATTAGTCTATTAATTATTTAAATAATTAAAAGAACTATGATTAATTAAATTTTATTATTTTTTATCACTATTAAAATTAAATTTAAAATTTTACTTTATTTTCAAACTTGTAAAAATTAGTCTTTCTGGTACCAAATCTCATCTCATTTTTATTATTTAATGGTTTAGTTTTTATAGCTTTATTTTTTTTTCAAAGGGCTTAAATACAAATTTGATTCTTAATCAATTATGCATGAGAAATGTCATAAACTTTTAACAATATTTTTCATCATAATGACTAAATTGTTACAAATTATAAAGTAAAATGACTAAATTGTTATTTATTAAAGTTTAAGGACTAAATTGTTGTAAATTTGAAAATACAAAGACGTAACAAATTTCTCAAAAGTTTAAGAATCAAAATATTTTTTTAACTTAAAATATCCCATTTTTCCAATCATTTTATATATAAATAGGGTAAGGAGATTTGAACCTTCAACCATTAAGAAGAAAGTGCATGTCAATTATCATTGAGGTTGTGTTTACTTCAGTTAATTTTCTCAAATTTATTCGTTTTTGTTTTTTGAACTATTTATATTTGTAAGAGCTTCTATGTTTCAATACTTTGTTTTTCTTCCCTTAATCATCACACGGGGAGTAAATTTTCGAGAAAAATGTATCATCACTTGTGCATTTAATTAGCAAATTATTATAGTTCAAATGACGGTGAATTTCAATCATCCCATCTTATTTGTAACTAATATTTTGAAAATATACATGTTTCTTCAACAATTTGTACCTTGAACAATGATACATATAAAATAGAAGGATTTGAACCTCTATTTCTAGGTCAAACAATTCATTTCTTAGACCGTTGAACTATGTTCAGCTACAATCTAATCGTGGTTGAATTAAAAAAATAAATGGAATATAAAAAATGAAAAATAGGTCTTGAGAAAGAGAGTATTTTGTTTTCCCTTTCCCTAATCCATTGTAATTTTACTAAATGGAAGTTTGATTTTGAACATATTGTACTCAATTTTTTTTTCTAGTCAATTTCATTTGTCTCGTCAACTAAATTTTTAAGTAATTATATATTTATATATAATTTCCTTGATAAAAGTATTAAAAATTTATTGTTTTTTTTCCATTTCAATAATCAATTATTAAAAAGATTGTTTTCAAATATAGTAAAATTAACCAACATATTTACGAAATAACAAAATGTCACTGTCTATCAACGATATAGACATCTTTCAGTGCCTAGCATCTAGAATCGTTTATCACTGACATTGATAGATATCTATTAATAAAATTTTACTATATTTAAAAATATTTTTTCATTTAAAATAATTACCCTTATCAAAATGATAATTTAATTTCCTAAAAAAGAATTATCAAAGTGGCAATGAAAATAATTGCACATTAAATGAACAAAACTAGATTGATAAAATCTCAATACATAAATGAAACTATATAATTAATACTTAATTTAATAGTTTGACCTTCGTAACAATATAATTAGTTGGATAAATATGTCCGAGGAGTTTACAATTCATTCAAAGTGACAAAATGTCAATCACAACAGAATAGAATTTTGAAGCCATCCAAATAATTGATTATTATTGGGAGGAGTTTTGACCTATTAGCCATACTTTTTTAAATATTAATAAATATTAATATTTGTTGATTGATATTCCAATCACAATTAGTTCATTCCATTGAACGGCTGAATTTGAGTTTCGATTAATTTTGATTTTTTGGTTGAGAATATATATTTTTATCAATTGTTCGATAAAGATGTACCATTTTTTTAATCAACTATGTGAAATTGGAGATGCGAAATCAACAAGAATTTAGCTGAACTGACATCTGTATGTACTCAGATCAAAAGATCATTGGTTTAAATTCTCCCGACTCCAATTTTTATTAAAAAAACAGAGATGCGAAAATCTAATTTTTTTTAACTAATTATAATGTTGTAATTAGTTAACTATTTTCAAGTTGACACTATACAATGTCAATTATTAGCTCTTTCTTATTTAATAGTGATCACATTTTTAATTCCATATTATTTATATACTCATAATTTATCTAGTTCTTTCTCCTACATTTTTAATTATAATTTTGAATTATTAGTTAAGTTTTGATTTAAAAAAACAACAACATTTTTTGGAAACTATTTTTTTTTAGATTTACTTTAGGTAAGACTTATATTATGGTATTTAAGATAGTAATTGATGTCTTATTTATTAAACTAACTTCGAATTAGCTATAATATTTAAAAAGTAAATGATTGAACAAGAAATTGAGATTAAACACAAATTAATTATTTAAATACATAATCGTCAATTTAAAATATCATTTTGGTTTATGTACTTGAATCTAATTCTATTTCAGTCTCTATATTTTCAAATGTTCAAGTTTAGTCCATGTACTTTTAATAAATCTTAAAATTAGTCCTTATTGTTAGTATGAGTTGTTATCACCATTATCATCAACACATAGTAAAATATAATAATAATTTTCATTGAAAAAAAAGATACAATGTGAATATATTTTCAAAATTTATAATTTTCAAAGACTCAATAGAGTTTTTTTTTTTAAAAAAAAAAAATAACAATAAACTAATCTAATAACTACTATGAAGAGTCAGGACCAAAATGATATTTTATTTTCAAGACAGCATTATAATCAATCTAGTTTAATAAAATATTTTTTCAAGTTTGAAGATTTTATTTAAGAATCTCATACTTATTTTATTTACTATACGATAATTTTTTATTGGACAACTGTTTGGACTAAATTTATTTCTTTATATGAAATGAGGGAAAAGGCACAGGGTAGTGGGAAGTGTATGGTTGATAAAGATTAAATTTACCCACAAAAATATAAAGCATTATGGTTGAAGTATTCCTTTTGTTGAAGCAATCTTGAAAATCCATTTTATGGGCCCAAAAAAGGAGGTGAGTTTGCTTTGGAATATCCTCCTATCATATGTACCATGGGTATAATTATAAAATTGGTAAGGGATAATATGCAATTTGCTACCCACTTTTATCTATTAAAAAAAAAATGCAATTTGGGAACATAATTGCCTTTTTGCTCTCTTAACTTTTTCTTTTGTCACTAATGATTTGATTTTTTTTTTTTATTAAATTATATATTTAGTCTCTCGACTCTTAGATTTGTATCTATTTAATTAATAAATTTTCAACAGTGTCTATAATACATCTCTAAGTTTTCAATTTTTATCTATCGATTCAGTTTCTAAACTTAAAGTTTAAATCTAATAGATCCTTAAACTTTCAATTTCATATCTAACAAGCCCCTAATTAATATTCAAATTTTTAATGATGGAATAATTATATATAAAATTAAATTTTATGTCTAATAAAACTCTAAAATTTCAAAACTATGTTTATTGTATATATACGTGGATGTCGAATAAGTCAATTACATATTAGATACAAAATTGAAAATAGGAGAATTTATTCACAAAAGTTTAAGTATCTAGTAAGCATTTTTTAAAATTCAAAATTGATAGCTTAAGAAGTTGTTAAGAACTTTTAAAATATTAGAGATTTATTAGACATAAAATTAAAATTTCATGAGATTTATTTTAAAGTTAGTAATTGGCCAACTAATTAATTATTATTATCAACCTCACTTCATTAATCTTCACTAATTTTTTTTTTTCTTCCCAAACCCTTTATTTTCCTAAGTCGACAAGTATCATATCTCATCTTTATTCCCATGGGACACAAATAGAATAACCGAAAGTTATGGGATATTTTTGTAAAGATAAAAATGGATCAAATATGAATAAGATAGATGCATGTTTAGCTATAAAACACAACATGCACTTAAAATGTCAATTTTGGTATATTCATTATTGATTATATAGTCCACTATTTTTCATTTCCCTAATTTGTTAAAATTAAAAATGAAAAACAAGCCATATGTGATATGAACATTTATAAGCTTCTTATGGTCCGTCTGATTTAAGATTTTGTAGATACTTAGAAATAAAGGATGTCGATGTTTGAGAATCTAAGATGACTGTGTTTGATTGTGCATGAAAAATGCTATCAGAATTTTATGAACAAAATTTATGTTTGTATTTAATTTAATTAATCATGACAATCTTATATGATTGTACTAGATTAATTAATTAAAAAGTAATATGATTAAATATATTGATAAAAGTTAATTAGTTAAGAAGCAATAACAATTTTAATTATAAATATTTGAAAAACAAATAATGTATAATTAAAATTATTATTGATTCTTAATTAATAAAACCAACATATTAATATATTAAATGAACGTGATGTTAATTATAAACTAATACTTAATCATTTTTATAATTAATTAAGTTCAACATTAGTAATTTTAGTTTTAATCAAATAATATAAAAAAATAAATTTTAATAAATCATATGTTATATAAAAAGTGAAAAATGAGATACAAATATGATAGGTTAAATAAAGAATATTAATAAAAATACTAACAAAATTTTATATGTTTACACTGAAAGACCAAATTAAAATTCACCTTAATAAATATATATTTTTTAAAGATATTGTTAGCTAATTAATTAATTATTTATATAAAAAGAGTAATGCATTCATTTAATAAATTTTTATCATAAAAATAAGTTAGTAAATATTTTAATAGATTATCATTGATCTATTAAAATAAATGTTTATATTAGTTTTTTTTTTAAAAAAATTAATATTAATCAATTAAGTAAATAACTTTTATTCAGGATGAAATTATATAAAAAAAATGAAAAGTTGATGGAGATGGGAAAATGAAATCCCACAATTTTGGAAGGGAATAAGAAAAACTTGTCGGTGTAAAATAGTTTATTTACAGGTAAAGTGTTGAAAACTATAAAATAAACATGAGTTTTATATGCCTAAACACGATCTCTTAAAGATAATATATTGCAAGTTAAAATACTATTTTTAGTCTCTATATTTTGAATTTGTTCAATTTAATATTTTCAAGAAATCTTAGTCCATATTTCTTGTTTCTTAATGATTCTTTTTAATTTTTTTATTTTATTTATTAGGCTTTTGATTTAAATTTTGATAACATATTCACATATTATATTTTATTGCAATCGCAAGAAAATTATTAATATTATTATTTTACCAATTCGATAAAAAAAACAATAAATTTAGAACAATAAATTTAAGATTGATTAAGAATGCAATAATTAAAATTGAACGTTTGAAAATATAATGACTTAAATTGAACAAATTTAAACATATAGAGTCAAATTTATATTTTAACCTATAATTAAAGAAAAAATAACTCATAATTTTATTAGACACAAAAGCAAAAGTATTTAGAGTTTATATTATACATAAAATTAATCTTTTATAATGTCCAACATTAATTATTAATTAGGATAGAAGAAATGAAATGAGTCCCACCACTGAATAAATTTCTTCTTCCAATGAAGATTTCTATGGACCAACAATAATGGCAGCACAATTTTTTCTTTTCGTATGATTCCTTCTAATTTTCTCTCTCACACTTACTCTCTCTCCTCTTTATGAATTCAGGCCATTGTGACTTTGATTCAAGGGATAAAAAAAAAATATTGATAGACTTCTATCAACATCTATCTCATAATATCAATGATAGATCTCTATCAATATCTATAACTGATAGATACTGATAGACTTCTATCAATTTTTATAAAAAAAATTAAATTTTGCTATTTTGTAAATAGTTTCCCTTATTTTCCTATTTTTGAAAATTTTCCTTAAAATAATTATAATTCATTATAATTAATTAAATTTAATTTCTTTTAATTCATTTAAATTAATTAATAAACATTAACGTTAATGATTGAAAATAAGTATTTAATGAAAAATTGATATTAAAAGTACAAATTTTGTAGTCTATGGACTAAATTGAAACAAAACTCAAATCTTGAAGATAAAATTGTAAAATTTTGAGAATTATAAACTAAACTGAAATCAATCTCAAAATTTAAGAACTAAATGTGTAACATGTTAGAATTGAAGGACCAGATAACAAACTAGGGAAAATATCAATTTAACACCCTAAACTTTGAGAGTTATATCAATTTAAACTTCAAACTAATAATTGTATTAGTTTAAACCCTGAACTTAGTGGGTTGTATCAATTTAAGCCTTAAACTAATAATGGTATCAATTTAAACCCTAAATTTTAAGGGTTGTATCAATTTAAACCCTTCATTATGTTTCATATGGATAAACACAATGTAAGACTTGTAATTTTATCAATTAAACTTGTAAACTTACATAAGTTTGGTTGAAAAAAAAATAAATGTTTTGTTGGATACTTTTCAAACCAAATCCTAATGTAAAGTGATACAATTATGAAAGTTTAGGGTTTAAATTGATATACTTATGAAAGTTCATAATTTAAATTGATATAATTATTAGTTTGGGGTTTAAATTGATATAATCCTAAAAGTTCAGGGTTTATATTAATAAAATTATTAGTTTGTGATTTAAATTGGTACAACCCCTAAAGTTTAGGGATATAAATTGAAATTTGCTCTAAAAACCAAAGCCCTTGGTAACCATTTTGTTTTTTTAAAATTAAGTCTATATCATCTACATATCTTACCACGATTTGCATTTTTAAGTAGAATGATTGAATTCTTAGCCAAATTCTAAAAGCAAAAATAACTTTTTGAAAGCTGTTTTTTATTTCTCAAAATTTGGCTCTGTTTTTTAAATAATGGATGAAAAATATATAATAAAATATATTTTTTTAAAGTGAAAGTAATGTCTATAGACTTAATTTTTAAAAACAAAAACAAAAAATAAAATGATTACTAAACAAGGAGTTAAAAGTTGGGTTTATTTTATCAATTCAAATTCTCCCTGAGATGAAGTAAAATATTATAATTTTTTTGGGTGGACATTGCTTGTTTAGCTGGATGGCACTCACTCAATACTTCAAATTAATTTACTTTCTTTTTTTTTATTTATTTATTTTCTATATAATTTTAAAAGATTTAAATCCTATTTTGTTCTTAAATTTTGGATATTATTCTATTTTGACTTTTAGTTCTTGCTATTAAAATTTTGTCAACTTCTTAAACAAAATAGCCAGATAACTTGTATTTAGATAACTAAACTACCAAATAAGTTAACCACGCTAAAAAAATTTACGGGTTCAATCTTGAACAAGGTAATAAATTGATTTTGTATTGAATATGGTGGTAAAATGAAAGTCATTTTTTGTTCAAGATTTTGATCGTTCACTATTTTGGTGCATTGATAGTTGACATTTTACTTCATATCAATCTTATTCAACACATCTAGAGCCCAAAAATATATGCTGCCTCACATTTTCGTTGAAGTTTTAACAAGTTTTTAATTGTAAGGGACTAAAATAAATACTTTTTAAAAGTTTAGTGATCAAAATAGAATAAAATTCGAGAGATGGAAATGAGATTTAAACTGATTTAAAAAAAAAATCGGGTGGGACGGCGTTAATTATCCGTTAGAAAAGAGAAAAAGCGATTCGTGAGAGAGAATCGGCGATCAGAGGGAAGTGGGTCCCGTGAAAGCTCAACTTGAACATTCGAATCAAGTTCTGTTTCCTTTTTCTACGGTTTCTTTGGATCGCCGCTTCTATTCTATTTCTAACCCAATATTCAATTCTTGTTTTTTTCCCTTTAAAAAACTATTTTGATTTTTTTTTAAAAAAAAAATAGTTCATTTTTGTTTTTAAATTTTCAAAATATTTATTTGTCTTTTTTTAAGTACTTATTTTTTATTCACGTATTTGTAATTTTTATTCATTTTGGTTCCTTAAAAATAAAAATAATTGGACCAAAATAGTCATATTTCAAAGTACAATAATTAAAATGAACAAAAATTAAAAGTACAGTACTAAAATGAACAAAATCCAAAAGTATCAAGATCAAAATAATATTTAAATCTCTTTTTATATAAATACAGACTAGTTTAAGTATGCATATACTTTATTTTACTTTAGTACTTGATTTTACAAATGTTGTGCATAATATAAGTCATATATAATGACATAAGAGCTCACTATTTTACCAAAGTTCATTATTTTACTTCAGATTTTATTTGACTTTTAAGCTTCATGTTTTTTTTTTAATCCATTGGAGTTGTTGAATGTGCTGTCTATGAAGAAGCACTTTGAAATATATGACCCTTTAGCCTAATAAACTTATGACAACCATAAAAGTCCAAAATCAAAGGTACATTTGTTATTCATTTCAAGATAAATGGAGAGATTTGAACGTCTAAGGTAGAAGATATAGAAAATTAAATCTATGCAATGATGATCACAACCCGTCTAGAATGACTTTTTAACCGTTTCAAGGCCTTTTATGGCGCTTAAAAGCACTTCAATAAGCATATTTAGTCATTCTAAATCAATCCTTAAGGGTACGTTTGGACCTCCAACTTTAATTGGGTGGAGTGTAGCCTATTAATAATTGGACTTCCAATCATAATAGTTAAATATTTGGCGAATTGGAGCGAATGGCAGATTTTAGGATTTTTTGTTTTGAAAAATGGTAAAATCGACAGATAATAAGATTTATGGCAACTCACATGACATGCACACGGCCGTGAATTTTCAAATATCTATTTACCCTTGTCTAGTTCGTAACTTTTGTTATTAATGAAACTACACATACATGGTAAGTGTAGAATCTTAAACAATGACATGGTTCTGTATACAAGGTAATTGATGATGCCTTAATTCTCCACTTTCCCTCTAATCGATTCATTTGAAACACTAATATTAATTGCCTTCCCCAAAATAATCACCCTTCTCGATTTTCTCCCTTAGTTAACGTTTCTGTAGATTTTATTATTAATTTAGATTTTTTTAACCACTTTTCGAATTAATCTCACTTGAATTAATTATTTATATTTTAAATGTCCATATATTATCAAATTTTAAATTTATTCAAAGGTTTGAATTATTTTTTTATTATTTTATACATATTCTTAATAAATTAACCATATATTCTTTTTCTTCATATTTTTGAAGGTTTAAGTTATTTTGTATATGTTATTAGATTCAATTATACTTATTTCATATTTAGTCACTATTTTAGCTGACATTTTGATAATACCTGATTTGTCCTTAGTTGGTTCATATGTTTGGAATATTAAATACAATATAAGTGTAGAGCTTTATTTGTCACACTCCTCTCCAGATTATCCTCTTAATCCGTGAAGAGATGTGAAGATAGCAGTTGCCAACCCTCCTACGACAACTACTGCCAACATACTCATGTGAACCTGTATGTCAAACATGATTAGCAGTTTATAATTTTCTAGAACTTAACACATAATCTCAGCAATAGCTCCAAGCACACAAATGACTACTAATCAGAATATCAACTTTAATATACTTAGCAGTTTCAGAAAAACCAACTTATTTACAACATTTGTTCAATGCAAACTCTACCCTGATCCCATGTCACGAACATAAAACCTAGATCGACAAACCATGAAGAGCTACCTAAGCTTCAAACTTTCTGAGGGTCTGAGAAGTGGCTGACTGGCAGAACTACTAGGCCTCGGGACGTCGACCGCTACCTGAGGAGGAAAACATTAAAAAAAAAAAAGTGAACTGGAAGCCTAATGAGTGACTTCCTTTAAGAAAACATGCTTCGTAACTCATAGTATAAACAACTTAATAAAAACATTCTCATTAACATACCAGTGTTCAGAAATAACAATTAGGAAATAAAGAAAACATAACATAAAAACCTTATTTTAAACTCATCAATATATCCTGTAAAATTCCTCTACTCCCTTGTCTGAACATGCGGGAGAGCCATTTTGCTCAATCCCTACTAACTTTAGTTGAGAGAGAGCCCTTTTGCTCGATCTCATCAACGTCGATAACATAAGTCTTACGTGCACATAGAACTGAATAGGATCTTGCTTACCTTACCATACCTTTGGTAGCAAGAATCGTCATATAATTGGGTGCCTTATCATACTTTCGATACCAAAGCTTAGGAGTAGGTTTTTATATTATCATACATGTTAACATCATTAAATAGCATGCTTGTCAAACTTACAAGAATCAGTAAATAACTCATTTAAATGCTAAGTCATGGCATGAAAACTCAAGTGGAACACATGGAAATTTCATATAAAAACTTTTTTAAAACATCAATCATGCATTAAACTCGATTCCCATTACTAAAAGCACGCGTTGAACATTAAAGTAAAAGTAATTATGCATTGAAAATTCACAAGTAAAACACTTAACAAATATTTTGAAAACTAGTCACTCACTGTCTTAAGCTACTTATCCAATGGGCTGTAAGCCTCTCCTATTTGCGTTTGTCTTGAAATAAGGAAAGGTCCCTTGGTCAGTATAACTAGCTCCCTTTTGAGCTTAATGCATAAACTTAACTTCATCGCATATTAGTAATTCGTTGTATCACTACTAGGTTCAACGCATCATAACCCATCTTCACCGCATCAAATATCCTTAGCCATCTTACCTTATAACTTAGCTGGAAGTTTGGATATCTTTCCTCAGGATGCTCAATAAGCACTGAAACACCTTTTTAGCCTATGCGATGAACGTCTACTACGCAGCGTACTCAGAGCGCCTTAGTTGTGAACTCTTTATCTACGCATCAACGCATATCATCACTTGGTCAGCTGCTTGTTTGTTCTTCATATGCAGCTACCTGCTTATTCATCCACCACATCATTTCAAATTTCAATTTTCCAAATTTTATCACTTTAATCCCAACATTCATTTAGCTAAACTCCTTTATATGAATTCGCTCATAAACATTTTAACTTTCACTTACTTTAGAAATTGAACATTACTCCCTTTGAGTTGATTGGAATCCTCCAATTTTCCTTCAAGCTTGTCGAGAACTCACTTTCTAAGTCTTCAGATGACAGTAGTACTCTTTCCCTTAAGCATAAGAAAACTTTTAGCAGACCATTTTCCTTTCTCATCATGTTAATTTATACTTAGGCTTGCATGACATTCCAGCTTAATTAAACGCCACCTGGCATACTTCTCTTTCAATTGACATCTTTAAGACTGCCACCTGGTTTACTTACCAGTTAATTAAGTTGAACTCCTCAGCTTAACTTCACTGCATGGCTTTGCGACCACTTTAGCCTTTTCCTGATCAACGCATACTTCTACCCATCGTCATATCCTATGTCGCCTCGTTTATCAACCTAGCCCTTAACATTGGCATACGAGGTTGGCCACATACTTCTCTCATACCAAATTATTGTATTTAGCCATAACATCCCCTCCTTGGACCTTTGGCCGCATGGCGCCTCATAGCTCCAATGCATGGAGTCCTCTACTTTCTCTAAATTTTTAACTTTTTTCCACCTCGCCCAAGAGCTCAATATTCCACACTTAGAAGATTTTCCTTCTCTTAAACATTACAAACTCATCATTCATTAAACTTACTTAACTTACTTTTGCAATAATGTCAATACACATCTTTTACACATAATTAAGAGAACTTAAAATTAATTAACTAGTAAAACAAGTTTAGAGGTTTACATTATTAATAACAAGATATAAATATAGCGTAAGTGGAGAGCTTGATTAATAATACAATGTAATTGGAGAGACTGATTAATAACCAAATTAATCATATTATAATCTAACAGATCCAATTTCAAAACTGAAAATAAGCATCATCTCGTAATTTTCGCCATCTTTTGGAATTGGAATTTATTTTAAATATTTAAATTAGATTTTGATAACCACTCCACGAATTGATTCACAATAAACTAATTTCTTCCTTATTTTTCTCCCTCTAATTGATTCAAATATCTACCTGTCTAGATTTGATTTAATCATTTTCCGAAAATATTCAGAATTAATCAATTTTTTATTTTTTTTTTTATCATCATTTTGATTTTAATTAATAATATGTTTTTGGATTTTACATTATTTTATTTGTTTTTTATTTTTTCAAATTCAGATTAAAATATTTTATCCCGATTAGAATTTTACTTAATATTTTATTTAAATTATCATCTAACAAATTATATATTTCATTTAAATTTTATCATTTTTTGTATTTTTGTAATCACCTTTTATTTATTATCATCTTATTATATTATAATACCATTAATTTATCTTTTTGACAAACAAATAAGTATTCACTTTTGCAATCTTGTTTTTACTATATCTCTACAAGAAGTTAGGCTTCTTTTGTAGATTTTGTAGTTAATGAAGTTATAAATACAATGTAATTATTAAAGCTTAAATGAAAATGAAATTATGAATACAATGTAGTTGTAAATATATGAGCTTCCTTCCTGATTTTTCTCCCTCGAATTATATTTTATTATCAAATTAGATTTTGTCTAACTATGTTTAACTACAATAAACAAAAAATTATTGATTTTTTTCTTCATTTTATATTTGAATCTATCTTTTATTATTTAATTTGATTTTATCTAACAAATTTTCAATTTGTTTAAATGTTTGTTACAAATTCAATTGTATCTAAATATTTTTTTATTATTCTATATATATATATATATATATATATATATTTGTTTAGTTTATTTTTAATATTAATATCAATATTATTATCATTATCATTATTAAAATAAGATAACAAAAAATCCTAAATTTCACCTTCTTCATCTTCATCACTTAGTCGCCCCCCAAAATCTTTTTTTCTCCTCCTCAATCTCATGTCTACAATCGTTGGTTTAGCAACCATTTCTTGAATTCTATAGTCATGACTATGACCACCCTCGTCAGGTTGCTGACCTTTTTCGCTCGCACACATGTTTCTTGCTCTTGTTTCTACTTTGAACATCGCTTTCAACAATGATGTTCTGGGATTGATACTGTAGTTGGTTTTCAAGATCGTTTGAGCAAAATGGTCACATGGAATGAAGATGATGAAACTTCCTACAATTGGTTTGATGTCAAATGCAATCATATTTCCAATAGTCACATCGTCCTAAAGTTGCAATTCTTCAAATACTCACTTTCCAACAACAACTTCATAGTACAATCAACTTTGCTCTTTCTCACCTTGGAGGAAGTCCATCGTTGTAGATATCCATAAGTTTCTAATGACCCCACCACTGGTCGTCATCTTCACTCGCAGACACACGTTTTATAGGCACCTGGAAGAGTTCAGGACCATATTGGGTGATTTTTAATTTTTGCCTCTAGAATGTTTAGATATTGTGTATTTGTGGTTCTAGAATGTTTAGATATAATGTATTTGTGGAATTCTAGTTGTTTTTAAAGAAATGTATCACTGCATTCTCGTTTGTACTTAATTTTGTTGTTTTAGGGTAGTTTTTGTTTGGATTGATGCCTTAAATCTCGTAGATTCTATAGTTTGTAATTGTATTGTATACATAATTTATTTATTTAATGAGGTATTTTATTTGACATTTAGTAGCATTAACCCACAAAACCAATAAATTAACATCCAAGGTTTTCTTCATTAGCTTAAACATATATAGAGAGACATACAGGTGGATCATCTTTAAGTGATAACCTAAATGGTTTATAGTAGATAGATAATGTTAGGTACTTTATCCTAGTGACACTACAAATACGACCTGTTTTGTAGATGTTACAATTGTTGTAAAGTAATATAAATGATTCGATCCTAATTATTCATGTAGAGACATGTGAGCGGGGGTGTTCTATACAAAGAGGTTTATATAAGACTGGACCACGAAATGAATAGTCTCATTATATAACATCGTAAATAATAGATACTTACATTTCAACCAGGATGACCATAGATGACATGACCTGAATCCTAAGTGAATTGTGAACTTCTACCTATGAAGGGGGTCATTTGATTTGTATGGATGATAATGGCCAGATCGACGACTGAATAAGCCTACCATATTGAGGATTTTTCTGATTGGAGAGCTGGAAACACAGCTACATAAGATGGAATTAACTTATTCCCTAATGTCGAGGTAAGTAGATAAATTGCTCCCTTAAAAGCCGCTTTTGGGGCTCGAACAATGTGGCGCGTGTGTTCATTAGAGGGATCAATAATACTTAATAAGCTAGATGTAACTATAGGGGAAAAACGGTTATTTTGGTCCAGTTATACTTACGAGCAATTTGTGAAGGATCATCGTACTGTTGACTGGTTATATCCAATGGACAGAAAGATATTTGTGCGAAGAGTGCAGTTGTGGGTTTTTAGTGGAGTGACTGACAGATGTTAGATAATTTAATTAAAGAAGTTTAATTAATTATCCAAGTACATTGCAACTTTAATCTAGAGGTTCATAAGGTCCCCTTGTAGCTCAATAAGAATTATTGAGAATTAATTTTGAATTAATTTAAATTAATTGAGAGAATTAATTATATATGCTACAATTAATTTAAATTAATCATATGTGATATAATTAATATAATGTATTTGATACATTATAATATAAAGCTTATTTTGAGAGGAATTAAATATTTGAATATGGTTCAAATGCTAATTGTATGAATGAGGTTCATACCATTAAATTTAATATAATTTAGATTTATATTAAATACCATGCATTATTGAGAGAAATACAAACTATAGGTTATATTGTATTTGATACAATATAAAAACTATATGTTACGTGTTATATTCGATATAACATATAGTTTAACATACAATATACGATAAGTTAGTTATAACACACAAATATAGTTTATTAAATTAAATTTTATATTTAATTTAAGAAGTGAGTTATAACTCATTCCCCTAGTTTTTCTCTCAATTAGACGTGGGGTGGGAAGTTGGCTGAAGATTTTTTTATCTTCTTCCAGTGTTTTACACGGTGCTCTGGTTCACTCTTAAGGAACGCACAAAAAAAATATTCTCCTCTCTCAAATTTTATCTTCCTCTCCGAAAATCATAGCAGAGCCCACACACTCCTACTAATTCTCAATCCTACGGAGAATATGAGGTTCTATTGTGGTGGTGTCCAAAGTTGAATTTGCTGATTTTTGTTCGTGTTTCTGTAGGAAGAGTTCGTGACCAATCGGGAAGAAATTTATGAAGACTTTTTGGCTTCAAGGGTAAGTTAATTCTTCAAACCCTAATTCTTTCTCCTTGTATAGCATGCTGTAAATTCTGTATTATGCATAATTCTTGTTCTCTGTGAATTTTAAAATTGGGATCGATCCCGCTTCGCTATGGAGCTCACAATCCTTCAGTTTTGTCATTTACTAATTAGTATTTTCTACTATATAAATTTGTTTTGTTGTTTTTATAATTTTGAAATCTTTTTGCCAATCTTCCAAATGAAGCTTTAATTTTTATTATTTTTTATTTTTTTTATCAACCCTTGAGATTTCCAACTATTATAACTCATTTTTTTTCTCTATCAAGAGAAATAACAGATGTTAAATTTTCATTCGAAAAATAGCAAACCAACTTTCCTTTTGTAAAAATGGCAAAATGAATTAAAATAATAATAAATTTGAAATTGCAAAAGTCCAAAGTACCCAAGCATGCAAATGAGATGTTACAAACTCTCATTAAGAAAAATTATTAACTACACTTTAATTAAAACTAAACAAAATTAACAACCTACCTTTTGAATGGGCTAAGAAATGTAGAACCCTAGATTCATCTTCTATAAAAGTAAAAATCATTTTTGCATCAATCACTTCTAACCTCGAATGATGTGGCCAGTGATAATACTTAGTGACACCAATCATGACTAGCAACGACAACATTCTAGAGACAATCGACGGATGTTGACATAGGTAGCGAGTTTGCAGAGGTTGGTTACAACGAGCAACGTCAATCGATGAAATCGACGGTCGACGATATGCAATGGTTGACGACAATAACTGTCAGTGGATAGTAGTTGACAGTGGCTGGTTGTAGGTTAGTGAAGAAGGGAAAATGGGGTTAAGGTGGTTTGCGTGGTGGGGGGTGGGGGGATAAATACGTTTCTCAAACCAAATGAAACAAAGTTAAATGAAAAAAGTCAAATTTAGGAAAAGTAATATAATATGAGGTTTGAAAATTCAAATTAACATTTGAAGATTGAAGATCTTTTAAATACAAATTAGTAGCATTTTCAAATTAAGAACCGAGATTTTCGCCAACATATTTGCATGGAAAGAGGAAGTTAATTCACGTTGAATATTTGAATAGAAATCGTTAGAGCCCGAGTTGTGAATTTGATGAATTAATTAGAGTGTAATTAACGAAGTTGTTGGATTGATTACAAGGAAATTAAAGGAGCTATTCAAGGCATTTACAGTGAAATTATATATATCTTTGTCCTCTACGATCCTAATAACATTAAAATTGTTGCAACCATCATGATACATGGTTAAACGAAAAATATATACTATATTTAAAAGTAGGAAAAAGCTTACATTGGATCAAATCAACAAAGTGGTTAAAAGATATGTTTGCAGTGATAAAAATTTTTATAGTCTAAAAGTCATGATAATTGTTCTTTCATCCCAAATACCATTGAATAGAATCCTTAATCGTTGATCAAAGGGAGAGATTAAGAACAATGAAAGAGCTGATGGACTCTTAATTGATAGTTGACCATGGTCGTTTTGTAGTCTCATTTAAAAGAAATATGAGGTTGATCTCGTTGATAAAAACAAGTAATTATGAATTAAATACTATATTTTATGTTTAAAATCAAATTATAATAAATACAATGATAAAGTCAAATTTAAAAATAAGGAGAACCGGTGAGAAACGAGATAGATCTATTATTCTTTATGTTTAAAACGAAATTCTATTAAAGACAATGATATAAACAATTTATAAATAATTTAAAAGAAAACATAATAAAGATATTGATAAAAATCATCTTAAAATAGTATGATTTAGATGGCATTAAAAAAGTAATATAATATGAAATTTCAAAATCTAAATCAAATTTCGAAGATTAAATTTCCTTAGATATGAATTTGGAGGATTTTAAAACTAAAAACCAAAATAATGTCAAAATATCCAAAAAGAGAAAATTCATCTATCATAAAGTAAACCAAAACAACCAAAATTGTGTATTTGATAAATTAATTAGAGTATAATTAACAAAATTATTGGATTAATTACAGTGTAATTAAAGGAGATGTTAGGGACATTTTCGGATTAAGCAAATATGGATACACATGTGTCCCATGCATTTTGCTATAAGTTAATACAATTCCTTGTTTTGCTATTTTTCCAAATGAAAGTGTAATTAGTACTATAGGACTGATTTTTTTTTTTTTTTTTGGGAAAAGATTTATAACCTACCATTAACTACGATATTACTATTTCAGATCCTCTTTGTTTACCACTTCCTACTCATACTCTCTCATTTTCATTAATAAAATAGTAATATGCACCTCAAACACAGACTATTATAACAAAGAAACTAGCACCTAAAATGCTCCTTAAATGTTTTTATATATCCACCTGGGAGAATTCAAACTTCCAAGCTCTTGGTTGAGAGAATGTATTTTATGCTACTTAAGCTATGGTCATTTTAGCAACGTTAATGAATAAATAGCTATATTCATTGTAATCATTTGTGCAGGATTTGAATGTGGATTTTGTTGACAAAAATCTTTTAGAAGAGTTTCAAACATGTGCATAATGTTATAGAGCATGGCAACTTTTCCTCTAACAAAGTGGAAGCAAATAAAACAGGTTTAATGGATAATCATAATGATAAGTATGTGTAGTTGAAAGATGAACAGAGTATTTTTTATATAATCTTTTCTTTTCCTTTTAATTTTCTCCCTTTGGTCACTTGCAAAAAGTGAGACAAATAATTTGGCATGTGAGGGCAGAGGATCTTTACAGTGTTAATGGGTGGTTTACAGAAGAGTATTATTAAGTCATTTTCTTCTTCAGTTGTTTTTATGTGAATATAATAAGAAAGCATGAAAAGCAGCATCCTCTTTTAGGATTATGTTAGATATAGAAATATTATCATGATTTCCACTTTACATTGTATATTGTTCACTTTGTTATTGCAGAATATTATCTCATTAAAATAACAAACAAAAACTGGGTTTTTCCCAAATATGGGAACAAACCTGTTCTTACCCAATTGGCTGTGATTCCTGAGGATGGAGCAAAATTTTGCTGATGTGGAACTTCTCATTCTTTTACTTTTGGTATGAGATTCCTAATGTCATTCCTTTTTTGTGGTTTTTTTCTGCAAAGCTGCCATTTTGTTCTAAAAATGCATTTTTATTGCAAGAAAATGGGTAAAGAACAATAGCATCTTGAGGCATGAACTTCCTCTCTCAACTAACTGTCATTGTTCAAATTGCATTCTGAAAAACACAAGCCATGCACCTTCTTCAAATGGCTAAAACCTGCTTGTCCTGCTATAAATTCACCAAAAATCTCAGTAATTTATTCAGTATCTGCACTTCAAATACACATTGAGCTTCTGATCTACAATGGCTCCCTGGTTTTTCGTTCTTCTCTTCTTAGTCGCAAAAGCTCAGGCTACAACGATCAACCAAACCGACCTGCAGGTAGCCATGGACGAGATGAGATTGAAATCTTACCATGGCTTTGTCATACTACTCAATATCTTAAACAGCTCCCATAAAACCTTGCAAAACTCAGATATAACCTTCTTCATGCCCAACGATCAGGAACTTTCTCTAGCTGCAATCTCACCAGACGGACTAGAAGATTTTGTTCTAAGCCATTCTGTTCCCACAGCATTACTGCTCAACAATCTTTTACACTTCCCAAATGGCAGCTTGGTTCCATCAAGCATCCCAAACAGAATGATCAGCATAACCAACTGCAGAAAGATGGGCGTGTGTGTGAACAATGCACGAATTGTTACCCCAAACGTGTGCTTAACCTCATCCATAAGATGTCATGGCATAAGCTCAACTATCACATATGATAAAACTTCCATTTCAGATACTTTACCAGCCAAGCAGAGTTCAGCTGAAACTATAGTTCAGCGGAACGAAAAGAAAGCAGCAAAATCTTTACAGTCAGCAGCAATGAAGAAGAACCGTCCATTGCACTGAATCCATCCACCTCCCATCAACATAGCTTAGTTCATTCAAATAAATACCCAGCTTTGTCAGTCATTCTCTAGATAATAGCTCCTGGTTTTAAGTAATCTTTCTAATAAGGCATAGTATTTTGCTGTAATGTTGTTGACTTCATCATAAAATATATTTATGCTTTTGTTATAAACAATCTACTTAAGTTAGACATGATAGAAGCAACAAGTCACTCAATTACGTTTACGATACAAGTACCTGAAGATCCAGTGAGAAACAGCTCCATACATTATCAGACAACAAAGCAACATAATTTGCAACATTTTAATTTACATGTCATTGTGCTCCCAAGACCTTAGAATTCATAAGGGATGAATCCCAAAGAATTCTCATTCATTTAGCTGAGTCAGGCTTAGAGGCATTATAGAGTAGATCTTGAATTTTTGAATACATAAGCATCTGAGATGGATCAGCCCCACCACTACTCTGTGAAGCTCTGGAACTTTCTTGTAGCTTAATCTTTTCAAGCAAATACTGCTTTTCAGCCTCAGCCTCATTCAGACGTTGTTTCAGGTAATTGCTAGCATATTCTTCCTCAGATTTGTCTGTTTTCGCAAGAGCAATCCTCTGTAGCCTCTCGGCCTCTCGTTTTGCCTCGTTGGCCTTAAGTTGGAACATATCAGCTTCTGCACATTTAAGTCTAACGATTTTTTCCAGTTCTTCGATTTGTAGCTTCTTTCTCTGTCTGTCGAGCTTTATCTCAGCTGCTTCCTTGGCCTTATCTTCAACCTCACGGTTGAAGGCTTCAACATCCATGCGAGCCTTTTTCCAGCTTCTCATCTTCTCATTAGCAACAATTTCCATTTTTCTTATAACCTCCTGCACCACTTCAGCTATTCGATTGCATGCTTCCTGTGGGGCCGCTAATGTTGCTCCTTCCCCATTTTCAAGACTACTCATAGAGTCTGTCTCGTTCTCTTCATTAAGATCAAGGACATCAGATTTTTATTACTATCACTAGTAAAACTGCAAAGCCATCAAGTAAATATAGCTAGAAAATAGCTCAATTACCCAGATAAATGGGGGAATTAAAACCAAAAAAGCTCTTCTCAAATGGAGTGGATTGCTCCTTGAACTCCAATATCAATCTCAGCTCATTCATGGCATACCAAAGAGCAGTGTCCAGGAAACTTTCTTTTTACTTCTACAGAAACAGCACCCCAGAGACAGTTTATATAAACTAAAACTATATTTTTCGAAAAAATTGTTCAAAAGGTATGCTATTCATATAACTAATTCTTGCAACTATGGAAAAGAATAAGCTAAAAGATCTCGCCCTTCGAGCTTTCGCAAAAGGTACAAGCCTACTTCTAAGTTTCCAACAGAAAATCTTCTTCCCTTTATACTTGTTTGTATCCTATAGGGCCATTTTGAAACCCAAAGCATTTAATAGAGTAGCTGTCTAGTGAATTCATCAACAGAAAATTCAAGCATCTTGAGGACGGATAATGATATCATCATGCACACTCTTAAAAGTAAAGAATGAAACCAATGTATTTAAGTTAGACAGTTACTCTTTACGGAACTGAATCTACACCCTCTACCAGTCTCTCACGCACAAAAGTTATTCCAAAGCAAAGGATCATCAAGAGAAACCAAAAATATGAAGACCATATCATTGATGTACCTTGAAAAAATATCAATATTGCTCTGCATGCTGCTGCAGACTCCAGAGCTCCACTCTTCATTTTCTCTTTGAGTTCTTCACATTTCCAAAAAAGTTTCCTCCCTCCGTGGTCCTCACTTCCACGAAAAATTCTGCTGACGAAATCAAGCTCCTTCATGAGAGATTCTTGATCCCAGGAAGGTGCACAATGTTGAAAAACATCTCTAACCCAACCAAGTAGCTCAGATGTTCGATGGCAAGCTGGGCACTTGAAATGCATTTCAGATCGCGCTGTCCCGATTCTTACCGAGGATCCCATGCAGATCTTTCCATCACGAATTGCACAATCAGTGTGAGACCAATGAGAACACAAGTCACAACCAATCCAACGACAGGTGTTAACTTCAAAATCAAACTTGTTGCATATTACACACATGCAGAGATTGCAGAAACCATTTCTGCTGGTACATATCTCACAAGTGCAATCATCAGCCGGAAGCTGGTTTTGGCAAGCAATATTTCTACATCTCTTATACACAAAAACCTCAATAAGCGTAGTCTGAGAGAGGCTAATATTTGGATGCAAGAAGGCCTGAATTCCTGTATTGATAGCAACTAGAATTTCAAGCTGTACCCTATGAGCTCTAATCAACGTTTTTGCAGTTAAATCAGTTCTACGCTGAACAAGCTTTTGCAGAATAAAAATCTCGTCTCTCTGTTGTGCACCGCCATTTCCATCAAGAATAACTCGAAGGCCATTCTTCAAATTTTCTAGAAAATCCTCCGGTAAGTGATGCATCTTTTCTGCTATTACCTCAATCCTGTCTCTTGCTATGTCACGAAGGGAGATTTTGTCAGCACTAGAAAGACGATGAACAACTGACTGCTCCACAAAGTCATTATCTGCCTTTCCATTTTCCATCTTCTTTCCCATCACTCCATCACCAATAGGCCAAGTTTCCTGAGAACTGGCACTCTCAGCAGGAGACTCTTGAACTTGGTCAGAATTAGATCTGGGTACCTCAGGTGAAAGTCGGGGGTCTGATGAAACTAATGAAAGGGAGGTTTGGAGTTCCTCGGGCCGTGGCTGTTGACGTATGGGAATCATCTTTGATGCAGGCTGGTGATGCATATTGGAACCAGATGATGCACCCATTAATCTTACTGTAAAAAAAAAAAAAAAGAACGATAATGTGAATCAATAACCACCATCAACCTTCACTATAAGTACATATACTCACTATACAAAAACACAAATACATTACACACTGTATCTATATAGCCAATATTCTAAAAGAGACTCCTAATTGCCATTTTACCACATAGAAGGCGAAAACTAAGATATTTTATCCTTCAAAAAAAAAAAAAAAAACTTTCCTAAGATAACCATGGAAAGACACTAAATTTAATTGTGTTTGGAACAATTAGGAGCACTGTCAACTCCTAGCTAACTTTTAACCTCGGAAGCAAAAAGTTTCAGAAATGAGAAATCTAATAATTAAGGCTTGTATAGTAACCATTTGCCATTCTGTTTTTTATTTCTGAAAATCCAACTTATAAACACTGTTCACCCACGAGTATCTATGTTTTATTATCTACATTTTAGACTAAAAAATTAGTTTTTAAAAACAAATAAATTATTCCAAACGCGATTACAATAGGGCTAATAAGAATAGTGGAGAAAAACTCCAGGGAATAAAATCATCTATCTGATATGAATTATAAGAAAAGAGCACTAAGATTTCAGATTCAGGCAGGGATATTGTCCAGAAAAAACCTGATGCAGTTAACCATAGCAGAGAAGCCCTTTCTACAATGTACTCAAGGAGGGAAAAGAAAGAGTTCATGTTTCCAAAACAATGAAACATCATATCCACAACCGGACTCCAAAAGAAATAGAACAACAAAAAACAAACAACAAACCGAGTTTAAAACTAGATCAACTGCAACGTAATTACAACTGAACTAAGAACTAAGAACTCAGATCTCTTAGAATCGCCTGAACAAATCCTCAATGAAACCGGAACTTTAACAAGAATGAAGAAAACACAATATCCCAGAATACCCAAATCCTCACTACAAGTTCATACCTCAGTAACAAACAGAAGCAAATGAAACTTCAAAGATCAGCCAGAAAATCATCAACTCCACTCAATTCATCAACTTCCCAACTCAAATACAGAAAGAAAAAGCTTACCCACCAAACGAATTCGAGATTCTTAGCCGATAAAAGCCGCGAGAAAGATCAGAAATCAGAAAAGGGTCGAATTGGGATTCATAATCAGTAGGGTAATTTGCAGATTTCAGGGCCCTGAAGAAGAAAGACGAACAAGGGCCGACAAAGGTTCAAGTGGCAAACCCTTTTACAGAGAAGAAACAACAGAGACGTGGTCTTTGCGAGTAGAAATTGGGCGAATACGGTCAGCGCAGGGTTCAACGATACGCAAACGCCTAAATTTGAAAGAGGAGAGGTTGGCCAAATGGTAAAGTTCGATTTATTTAAGATTTTCTTCTGAAAGTTGAGATCTTTTTCTAAATTCATGTCTGTAATCTGTAGAGGGAGGGAAATGGTTTAACATAACTTCGTTTCTTTGTAAATAAGTAAAACAAAACAGTTTTAATAAAATGGATGTTAAATTACAATCTTGGTTCGTATCATACAGCTTGGTTTCACATGTTAATATATATATATATATATATTGTTTCGGATAATTTTAGACCGAATGACAATATAAAATAAGAATAGAAACAACAAGATTAAGAAACGGTAAGGTTTGAGCCAAAAGTAGCTCATTTTGAGCCTAAAGGAGAGGATTTATTCCGGTCAAAACTCAAGTTTACATGATTGGATCCTCAGCCTCGACCTAGCAAAATAGCTAATGAGGCATGTTTCCATGTATGCCAATCCAAAGTATTGCTTTAAGACCAAAATGGACTTAAGAGGAGATGCTCGTCCAGGTTGTGACCGACTTTAGCTAAACATAAAATCGAGCACGCCCTCAATCAATAGGTTATATAATTAACCTAAAATGACTCTGGAAACCAACAGGACAACCAAAGTCAATCAACTCTATAAATACATTAGAAAAAAATGACATAAACCTTCCTTAAAGTATGTTGTTGATTACAATTACATCCCTAATTTTTTTTTATAAAAAAATATACTTCATTAAGCCCAAGAGCACTTATTTGAGAATACATCAATGCTATTTAAGGAAATAGCCCACAAATGGGATTTATTACACCAAACACATGAACTAGGCATGACAACGGGGTCGGGGCGGGGATGCATTCCCCATCCCCATCCCCCCCATTCCCCATTTTAGGAGTCAAGATCGGAGTCGGGAATTCCCGCGAAAAAAATTCCCACTTTTTATTTTATTATTTGAAATTAACTAAATTTAATATTTATATTGAAATTGTAAATTTTATATAGAAAATTAGTATTATTATTACATATAGTTGTTTAAATTAAACCTTACATGTTTTTTATTATAAATTAATAAAAATTAAATTTATTATATTATATTTTTAAAATTAAAAAGGAAAAAAACTGAAACAATATATATATATTAACAATTAAAAAAATTAGGGTGGGGACGGGGATCGGAGGCGAGGTGGGGATCCCCTCCCCGTCCCCGACTAGGGACTGATTTAAATCCCCGTCTCCAGTCAAACCGGAGATTCCCTGCCTCGATCAGGTCAGGGACTTGACCTTGCAGAGAATTTTGCCATCCCTACCTAAAACATGATAACTATGAGTTCTTTTGGATGCATCATGAGCAAAATTATTTAAATGTCTTCTAACATGGAAAGAAGAGGCATAGTTGAAGTCTCTATATATTTCATGTATTTTAGAAATTAGGCATTAAGTTTTTGTGTGAAAGAATGATATTCCATTTATCAGGTTAATTGCATCTATGCAATCGGATTTGATGATTATGTTTGTGAATTCCCACCTTGTTATCATTTGAATACCTTCGCAAGTTACCATCAATTCAAATAAAAGGGGATCTAATGCACATGATGAATAAGAAAATGCCAACCCTATCAATAAACCCTTACAATTTCTACATACAATTCCCATACCCATAGAAGAAGGATTCTTCCCCCAAGTAGCATCCACATTTATCTCATTGTGTTAGGAGGATGAGGACATGCCCATTTTGTGCAACTGGCAGATGTAAAACCAAACGAACGATTTTGTTCTTTAAAAATTATGAATAGCAGTTTTGAATCCGAGATGAAAAATCTGCAATAAGGGATTTGTTTACAATTATTGTGATCCGTCCAAAAGTTCTAATAAGTAATTATAATTAAATCATAAGAACGTGTATTATTGAGATGAATCTATCTATCAGAGATTGGAATTTTCAAAGATGATTGGATAAGATAAGGTCTGTCCAGAGTCATTACATCCCTAAATTTTTAATTTGACCAATTATATCCCTAAAATTTGATACTTGTTGCAATCAACCTATTGAATTAAAATTGGGGTAACTCACACGTCTGAAAGGAAAAAAAAATTTACGTTTTGGTTAAATTTGAGTATTAAAGGAAGGACAAAATGGTTATATGAAAAAAAAAATAATTTACGTTTTGAAGAATTTTTCCTTGTTGAAGATGAAGTGACCAAAGAATCCTGACGGAGGGTACTCTCACTAGATTTTTAGTTTTTTTTTTTTTTTTTCAGGTTTATTGATAGTGATGGAAAAATCCTTGAAATTATTGGAAAAAAATGGCACACCAAATTGGCTGTTAGCATTCATACATGCCCAAAAAATAATAGGAATGTAATGTTTTTTCATCAATTTTTAGGTTGTTTTGGTTCAGATTAACTCCAAAACTTCATTTTTTTTTCGGTCGACTTTTGATTTTACAGAGTGTGTATTCTTAAATCATCAATCGAACTAAAAGTTTAAACTTATAAGTGGAGGTAAATTTAGTTACATATCATCTAACACTCCTTCGTGGGCTTGAAATATTGGACGTTCTGATATTATCTTAAATCATAAATTGATCCAAAAGTTTAAGTTCAAAGGTGAATGTAAATTTAATTATATATCATCTAACATTTATTGTTGGTATTGAGCAAAATGATACTTTAACAATAAGAAAAGTTCACTATTGTACAAAATATTATTTTTCTATTGGAACTTCTTCAAAGTTTTTGTTCCTCTTCAATGGCCGACTCCATTCTTTTTCATCTCGCCTTCTCTTGGTGGATTCTCATCGTTGGACGACACCTCTATTCTTCCAATCGTTGGCTCCGTTTTACTTTCCTCAATCGCTAATGAAGAAGAATCAGATCCGCCATTCCTTTGATTCAATCCCAATCCCAAGCCCAATCTCAATCTCAATCTCAATCTCAATCTCAATCTCAATCTCGTCAATTTCTCCAGTAAAACGAATGAAGAAAGATGAGTCGTACAATTTTGCCCTTTCCCTGCACATGTGAGTTACCCAAATTTTAACTCAAGGGACTCATTGCAACACTTATCAAACTTTAGAGAGGTAATTGATCAAATTTAAAGTTTAGGGGTGTAATTATGAGGTAATTTTTCCAATACATTATTATAACTCTGTTGGGTTGTATGTATCAAACTTGCAATTTGTAATATTAAACATATTTTATTTTACAACAAAGATATTATTGACGTTTATTCAATAAAACTGTTATTGAATATGTTGGGTTTTATGTCTTAAAACTCGTAGTTTGTAAACAATAAACTTATTCTGTGAACCGATAAAGTTGTTATTAAATATATGAATTACTTATTTCGTTTTAGAAATAAATCCAATAAACTAAAAGATCCATGACTATTACATGAGTACTTGAACTTTATGTGGAGAGATAAGAGTGGACTAGGTTCGAGTAAATAGTCAAAATGATCTACAATATACGAATAAGGTTGGGTGTCTTATTTTGGTAACACTATTGGATGGGGTCCACTCTGTATTTGTTACAATTTATTGTAAAGTGCTACAAACGAAGTGATCCTGATTCGTTCATGTATTGACATGAGGAGCGGGGTGTCCTATACAATGAGTTTGCATAAGATCGGACCAAGAATTAAGTGACTCTTAATTTATAACGTCGTTTACTATTTAAGACTGACTATTTCAAAGCGATGACCTAGGTAACTTGACCTTAATCCTAAGCTAACTATGAAGTTCTGTTTATTCGGGATTATCCTTAGATTTACATGAGTGAGAGTTGGCTCAACAAAGCTAACTCAATAACCTCCCATTTCAGGGGTAAGACCGGATAGATACCTGAGGACATAGGGTGCAAGAGGAATTCACTCCTACCTGCTTTTAGGGATAGTAGAGAGGTTGTTCCCTTAGGTGCTGACTCTGGGTTTTGAACAAGGGGCCCCACCCTCTCATTGGCCCGAGAGGGACTCGGTTTAGTGATTAACTAATTGTTCATTAGAGGATCAGTGGGACTTAAAGAACAAGATGTAATCTCGGGGTAAAATAACTTTTGGTCTAACCGTTATTACGAAGAACCTGTGAAGGGATAACTTACTGATCATGGTCATATCAAGTGATATAATATATCTACAGTGAGGGGAGTGCAACTAATGGGTAGGGGTGTTCAAATAACCCGACAACCCGAATAACCCGGACTACGCAACCTAAAATGTAAGGGTAGGGTTGGGTTAGTTTTGTTCTTGGGTTGGGTTGGGTTGAATTTTTCTATTTTTATTGGTTGGGTTGGGTTGTGGGTTGGCTAAGAAAAAATTTGGGTTGACCCAAACTAACCCGAATTTTGTATATATAAATATATATATATTCCTCTTTATTTAAAGTTTGATTTCTTTGTATTGATTAATTTTTGAATTTTTAATATTTTTCTTTTAAAATTGTTATGATATTTGTCTTTGTTTAAAGTTTACAATAAATATCATAGATATTTGGTATTTAGCATCTTAATTTTATAAGATTTTAGTTATTAGTCATGTGTTGTATATAAATTTACATATTTTTCATTAAAAATAAAAAAATAAGCTATAACCCGACAACTCAACCCAACCCAACCCGAATTTTAAGGGTTGGGTTGGAAACTTTATTTGGGTCATTTGGGTTGCCAATCAAACCAATCCGAATTTTTGGATTGGTCCAAAAAATACTCTCAACCCAACCCATGTACACATGTAACTACAGGGGCAAAATAGTAAGTATGGCCTAGTTGTACTTACAAGCAATTTGTGAAGGGCCACAGTATTGTTGATTGGTTATCCAATGGACACATAAATATACATGTAATACGAAGAGTACAGTTGACAGTCTTTATTGGAGTGTCCGCCAGTTGAATAATTCAATTAAAGAATTTATTCAATTATTCATGTACCGTTAAAGCTTCAAGTTACAAGCCCAAAAGGTACCCTCGGTAGCTCAACAGGAATTCATGAGAATCAATTTTTGGACTAATTTGAATTGTTCAAATTAATTGAGGGAATTAATTATATATGATATAATTAATTAAATTTTATTTATATATGATATAATTACTATAATGTATTTGATACATTATAATGAGAGGAAATAATGTATTTGAATATAATTCAAATATTAATTATGTGAATTGGATTCTATAATTAAATTTAATATAAATAAGATTTATGTTAAATATCGTTTTTGAGAGAATTAACCTATAGTTTAATATTGTATTGGATGCAATATTAAACTATAGGTTATATGTTATATTTGATATAATATATAATTTAATATATATTATATGATAAAGTAGTTATCATATATATATATATATATATATATATATATATTCACACACACATATATAAAAGTTTATTATTAAAAGTAATTCTATTAATTTTATTTTTATTAAAAAAAAACAGTTTTAGGGAGGAAGTTGTAACTCTCCCCTTTTTCTCTCTACAATGTGCAAGAGTGGTGAAAGAGGCTTTAGTCTTCTTCTTCCTGAGAGAAAAACACAATAACGTTTTGTGAAAAACTCAATCCTTCCTCCTCCTCTTTACTAAGAAAATCCCTTCTCTCTCAAAATCCACAATAGCCAAAGCACACTCCTCCTATGTTCTCATCTCTAAGAATACCGTGGTAACCATTGTGGTGGTGCCCTTTTTTTTAAGAGAATTTAACGTGAAGATTGAATTCTTCAAAGGTAAGGGTTCTGAACCCGTTTTATTTTTTATTGTAAATTGTTAAAATCATGTTGTATTATTTGTTAAATGCATATTTTTGTTATGTTCTCTGTAAATTTTTTTATTCAGTAAAAATTGGGATGATCCATATCTTCCGTTCAAGAACCCTAACAAGGTTCTTTCAATTAGGTCCCCTACTAGCTCTCAAACGGATTAAACTTTAGAATAGCGTGATGAGTAAACTTGAAGTGTAAAAATTCGAATTAAGGAAATTAGTAATTATATATGATATAATTACATGTTTAATTATCGTATTAAACGAAATTGGAGAATTGGATAATATTTAAATTCGATTTAAATATTAAATATGTAAATAAAGATTATGTATTTGGAATTGGTGTTTGATTAATTTAATATTGGATATTAAATTAATTTTGATTAATTAAATAGTTTAATTAATGGTTAAGAATTAATTTTATTTAAAATTAATAAAATTATATATTATATTAATTAATGACTTAATACATATATATATATATATATATATAATTTTGAAATTAAGTTTTCAAAATTCATAAATTGAATTTTGAATTTAATTTTAAATGGTAAGAAAATCCACTTAGTGAATTTATCCCACTAAAATTCCACTTGCTTTTATGCATTTGAGGTGTCAACTTGAAGTGCAATGTGATTGCATGACTGAAGTGGAACAAAAACTCAACTTTGGTGTTGAGATTTGAGGAGATGCAGTTGAGTTTTGCTAAATTAGGGAAGAGGAAAGGTTCTTCACAAAAAAATTACCAAACTCAGTTTTCTACTCTGAAAAATTCCCTAAATTTTTATTCATTTTGGATCTCACGATCCAATCTAAGATCCTAGAGAATAGTAGAGAAGATCAAGTGGTGGTCTATAACGTTTTGCTAAGGAGATTCAAGCTCAATTTGAAGAATTTTTGAAGTCTCCAAAGGTAATTTATGAAACAATTTTTTCATTTTATGAACATACTTATTTTGATGCTAAAATTGATGAATTAGAGCGCTTAATGATCATGATTTCTTCCATTGATTACATGCAAACTCCATCACACTCAATATAAATTAACTTGAATCCTACACTCAGTTCCCTAATTTTTTTACTTAAACATTGAAATCTGTGTGGCAAGTACCACATTGGTGTACAAGTTTTCTCTTTTGCATGTCATGGTGTGTGTGTCGAAATTTATGTGGCAAGTACCACATTGTGTGCGCGTGTGTGTGTGTGAGCACGTGTGTGTGTATGTGTGCATGTGCGTGGATTTGAAGTGGGAAAATCAAATCTATGACCTTGATTTTATATCACATTAGCAAAAATTTTATTCGAATTGAATTATAATTGTGGTTTTAAAACTTTATGGTTTTGGTTTAGTTCTAAATTTGTCCTAATGAGTTGGTTAAAGTTTGCAAGTATGTCCATAAATTGTATTTTACCCATCTAAAATCTGACATTTTCTTCTACTTTGACTCTATTCTCTCATGGTCAACTATTTTCCCCCCTCTTTTTGTGAGTTAACATTTGAGTTTTGAGGTAAATGTCTAAACGAGTTGAAGCTTAGGTTTGCAGTAAACTAAAACAATTAGCCAACTAGAAGACAATGTAAAACATATTATCAATTATAGTAATGATTGTAACAATATATGAATTTCTTCATATAAAACCATGTGGATCAGATTGAAAATTTTCAAATCTTATCGACTAAATTAAAACTGAGCTCAAGAGCCTAAATTCCAACATCTTAAACAGTAGGGATTAAATTGAAAATTTTAAGATCAAAAGATATAAATTGAAATTTTGTGTATATTATATTGTGGAACTTGTAATTTAACTTAAGACAAAACATGTGGTAGAACACAACAATTAAAGATTTCTAATGAGTAATTTGATATAAATTTGAAGAGAGTACATTTTTCTTATATAATTAGGGAAAGTTTTTCAAAATTGATTTCTAGAAATTTTATATGGCCTCTAGAGTTTAAGAAATGGTTTAAATTGATAATTGAAAGCACTATTGATTGCAAACTTTTGGATCATTTATCGAACATTTAAAAATCGTATGAAAATTGTCAAAAGAAATTCAACTCAATTGACATCCGTGTATGTTATGGACCAAAAAGTCTATGGAATCGTGTTAAAATTAACCATATAAACATACCACAATACTTCTTTTAAGTTATACAATCAAACATCAATGTGTATCACTAACAAAGAAAAATGAACGTAAAGATGAATAATATCATTTCTCGAACCTTAAAAGACTTGAAATATCACTTAAAGAATTACTACTTAATCTCTAGAAACACTCTAATAAAATCAGTCCACAAGATTGCCAATGTGGTAGCCAGCAAGACTGTATAATTGGAGAAGGCAAATCTAAAGTGTGCTAAATGAGAGAGTTTATTTACTTACAAATTTGATACAACTTTTCTTAAAAAACACTTGCAGTTTAATAATAAAAACAAAAGCAATTATTTAAAACTTAAAAAGTAGACTATTAAACAAATAAGTTCACTTATGAAAAATGGAAAACCAAAATTTTAAAAATGGAATAAAATAAAATAACGATGGGGCCCCTAAGGGCTAAGTATTTCCAACACCAACTGGAGTAGAAACTGGATTGCCATTTTCATAAACATCCTTCTCACTTGTACTGTATAAATAGTCTCAAGGTGATAAATACATTACTCTGACACTTCAAAATTGAAATCATATGCATAAATAGTTGAGTTTTCAAATAAAAATGCCAAGAGAATAAAGTTAGATAGAATCCATAGAAGTACTATTCTCTCTCTCACAAACAAGCTTTCATACAGAGAAAGAAGAATGAACTTCATGAAAAGAAAGAAAGAAACACAGAGAGAGAGAGAGAGAGAGAGATTTAACCACAATCAAACTGGTAAAAGCGACCATCTGATTTCAGAGTTATTTTCCATCACTTTCCTTCCCTCCCTTTCTCATTAGGCACATTCCTAGAGCTAAGCTAACCAAGGAAAAAGACTACAACTTACAAAATGTCCAGAGCACCATCAATAGAATACATATTGATCACAATAGATATCAGCTCAACACACACTTTTCATTCTTATGTAGGGAGAGAACCAAGCAAATAAACTAACAGAAAATACTAAGTGAAGAAATTATCTATAGATGAAGAGTGGTATCGACATCTGGACTATCGAAACTTCTTAAAGCACTTGTCCTGACTGAGTTTCCGGGCCAGAACTTGGCGTCACCAGGTATCAATCTGGCTTCATGAATATCAGCTTGCTTACCTGCATTCTGCAAGTTCAGGCCAAGGGAGAGGGAATTAGAGTCCAAATCTCTTGAGGTTGATGAGCCGTTGGTTTCTAAATGCATTATCGAGGTATCAACCATATTTGATTCGGATAGTAGGTTAAGAAGCTTCTTCTTCTCTCTCCTTTGCTTGTCTTTCTGCAACTGTCTGAACCTTTCTTGTAATAGAGCTATGGAGGTACCAACCATGGTGGGTTCACTACTGTGCCTACCCATCTGCAGAACACTTTCAAGGGTCGGTGACAATGGTCGAGTTTAAGCTGCAACTGCTTATAGTGTGAAGTCTACAGTTTTGGAGAATGTGTACTTATAGGATATTAGGATTAGAATGTTTTGCTCTTATCATTAGAATAGGGGAATGGAGTCTTTTCTGATTGATAATTAGTGATGTGATACAGAGGAGAATCAGCTACCTTGCAAGAAAATCCAAACAGCAAGAGTTTAAAGGCTGGTCTAGAGAGGGTTGAGTTGGTGAATATTTTAGGGAAAAGGACTTGATGGAAAGCAAATGTATGCAACAAGTCCAAACCAAAAATGGATGGTAGTGTTTGGAAGGAAGCTTGAGGAATAAAAGGTTAGGTAATGGTTTGTGTCATTTTTTTTGTCATTTAGAACAGCCTTGGGTTAGAAGAAGATGCAGCATTTACCTGTGTTTTAGGACGCTTGCAATTCCTTTCACAACAAAGATTTATTTTTTCATGGCTTTTGAATAGGGTTGTAAAGAGGGCCAGGGGAAGCGAGAATCTGCAGAGAAGACAAGGTTTAGGAGGAATATTTTGCATTAAAGATGACTTTAATCAGGGCCCCCCAACATAATGCATGAAAGAGAGAGAAGGACAATAATACCTGTTTCAGAGCATTATTCTCTTTCTTCTCTTTTCTAATGATTTATAATTTTTTTTTAAGCAGGAACTAGGAAGATTACCCATTAGCTAAACAGGTCCTTATTGTCAAACCCAAATCAATATTTGCAGGAAAGCCTACCTGCCAAGGGAACTATCACTTCCTTCAGCCCAAAAGCTCAAAATTGCCTCTCGAGTCCATTGAACGATGGCAATCAACTTGGATTCTTCTTTCTTCTGGGTCTAAATCAGTTAAATCTGTAATGGGGTTAAAACAATTGTAAATGGTTCAAACAGACCATTTAGTTTCTCCATGCCAACTGCACATTATCAGCCTCAACTGTTTCCATCGAACAAAGTTATCAATTTTTGGGAGGCGTAGAAAAGTTTCAGAAGTATGGTTATAGACAGTGCACATTCGAGAGAATTGTAGAGTTTAAAATGATATATCGATTAATGAATTATACTCGGGTCAGATATAGACCTGGAAAATTTGTATGCCGAACATACATTTATTCATGGTTCTTTCTCATTGAACATTATTCAGGAAGTGCCAAAAATTGAGGCACCCGGAAAATACTCAACTCTTTAGACTACAAACTGACATTATGCTTCAGTTAGTAATCCTGTGGCTAATTATGACTCTTATTATTGACAGGGAAGGAAGAGACCTGCTCCACGGAAGCATTCTGTTGGTACTACCTTCAGCAATGCAAAGAATAAAGTGAATCAACAAATCGTGGGGTGTAGCAGCATCAATATTACGTATAGGCAGATATTCCTGCTTTAGTGATTACTGGTTAGTTATCAAGAACATAGAGAACTCTGCTGCGGAAACTGTTACTTTTACCCTGCAAAATTGAGATGCACGAATATTCAATACACATTATTTATCAATTCCCAGTAGAAAATCAAAAGATAAGATACAACATAACTGGAAAAAAGGACATTCTAGAGAATGAGTTTCCCTTTATAAGGAACACGACTACCCACAAGTGAACATTACACTGAAGCAACATCTTCAACGGAATCATAAAATGCCCTTAAAATTGAGCACATAGAGATTCTCGGAATTTCAATGCTAAAAAGAATTTGTTTTTCAAAAAATACACAAGGCATCAGGACCCACCCCACTACTCCACGGGAAGACTTCCTGTGCACCGTCCAAAACTAGCTCTAAAAGATATCAAAAAGAATTTCATCCATCGAACTTTCTTTCTACCCAGAGGATTGAACCCATCAAGCTGTCTTTTTACCTTAAGCCGTCAACCCATAATCTTTTGGGAACTTCCCTCAAACATCCAAAACCCTTACCATTAAGACCCCCCCTTGAAAGGCCTTAAAAACAAATTGATACATGTCTACGAGCAAAAGAAGCTTGGTATGAATTATGGTTAATATCTTGTCAAATAAACAGCAACTGGAGGAATTAGAAGCTTCTTGTAGAGCAATATCATCTCTAAGAACATCAACAATTTGCTTCTGCAACAATAAAACAAAAGATGTTTCAGAAAGAGGAATAAAATTGAACTTGAAGCAAAGCCATAAGAACAAAAACACACACACACACAATGAACACAAATTGGTAATTGGTTGTCATGAATATTTTTGCTTACCATGTTATTAAATAACAGCAAGAAAAATTATTGCTGCTGTTTATGATGGAAAATTCCATCAGGCAAATTTGTTGACATATTGGAAACCATTAGACCATGGTCCACTATTATATCGGAAGCTTGAGAACATTTTTCTTGTTCAAATAAGTGCACCTTGAGTCATTGTTTATCTTTTTCAATTTCCAACTGTTTAGAGACTTGAGGGATTTCAATTGAGCTACCTAGTGCAGATAGTTCTCTGGCCAACATAAGATATGTCTGGAAATTGGGAGCGCAATTTCTAGATTCCATGACATGAAGAAGCTTCAAACTTAGATCAGTTTCCCCTTCCTTGAGTAATCCATCAAGTAACACTGTCCAGACAACCTCATCACTACTCCAATGCTTCTCAAGCATAATCTGAAAATTACATTCAGCTTCCTGTCTGAAATTTGCTTTACAAAGTGCACATATCAGAGCCTTGTAAGCTGATAAGTTAGGCTGAAAACCTATTGTAACCATAGAGTCAAAGATTTTAAGAGCAGATTCCACTTCCAAGTTCTTACATTGGCCAACCAATAGAGCATGATAAAGTTCTTCACTAGGTTGCAAACCTCTCTCTTTCATGCTCACGACCAGCTGATCTGCCTCGTAGCATCTGCCCTCACCACACAAGCCTCTCACTAAAGTGGTATAGGTATCGACGTTAGGCTCACATCCATAGGAAGACAATCTAGCCAGGAGATTGTACATTGTATGTGTGCTGATACATTTCTCATCAGAACTACAAGTATGCATGATTTCATGTTGGGCGTCAACTTTTTCCGTAAGCGACTGGATTCCCTTTTGCAATCCCTTCAGCAATACGCCAAAGGTTCGATAATTGGGTCTGCAGCCAACATCAATCATTTGCCTGCAAAGGAGAAATGCATGCTCAATTCTGCCAAGTGCAACAAGACCATCCATAAGAGAAGTAAAAGTTATCTCATCAGGGGTTACTCCTTTCTTCTCCATTTCATCAAGTAACCTTTCTGCATCCTCAGCCCGACCTTCTTGACATAAACCATAAATTAGGGAACTATAAGTATATAGATTTGGAAAATAATTTCTTTTCTCCATTTCATGAAAAATCTTGAATGCAAGATCTGTCCTCCCGTTCCTACACAGCCCATCAATAAAGGATGTGTAGGTAATGACATTTGGAACCAAGCCTTGCTTCACCATTTTACAACAGAAATTCTCTGCTTCAGAAATGCGATTGATTTTAGAGAAACCACTTATCATCACATTGTAGGTTTCACTACTTGGAAGATTTCCACTTTCCACCATCTTCCCAAACAATGCCAAAGCATCATCCACTTTTTCCAAAGTGAAATATCCATCAATCATAGCTGTATATGTAACTTGATTTGGAGAAACACCATGTTCCAACATTTCATTGAAAAGAGAAGATGCTTGATCCAATTTTCCCCTTTTAGAAAACCCTGAAATAAGTTCAGTATAGGTCCAAACATCTGGCTTAAATCCATTGCCCTTCATCATTTCTAACAATCTCATTGCATTGTTCATATACCCCTGTTTGCAATATCCATGAATAAGTGTATTGTAAGTTATCACATTTGGGGAAGGACCAGCCTTGAGCATTTTGTCAAAGAGAACCATTGCCTTCTGAATGTCAGCCATTGAGCAAAAGCCTTTAATTATTTCATTATATGTTTGTGTATTTGGCAAACTGTCATGACTCACCATCCATCGGAAGATGGTAATAGCAGTTTCAAATCTTCCCTCCACACACAATTGATTAATCAGGGCATTATATGTGACAGTTGTTGGAACCAATCCATCAGCCAACATCTTGTGATATAGACCAATTGCAACCTGAAATTTCCCATCTCGTGATAAACCACTGATTAGTGCTGTAAATGTTTGAACATTTGGAGCACATCTGCTCTTTTTCATTTTTCCTAGAAGCTCTACTGCCACACTAGAACGACCGGCGTCACATAATGAAACTATTGGAATGGTGTATGTGTATACTGTTGGTTCAATCCCTTTCTCAACCATTTCTTCAAGCAAATCCATGGCTTCTTCTAACCTCCCTTCGCTACATAGTCCATTGATAAGGGTTGTATAAGTCACCGAATTCGGATCACACCCGTCTTTCACCATTCGATCAAACATCTCAAAAGCTAAATCTAAATTTTGATTTCTACAATGCCCAAGAATCAAAGATGTATATGTAAAAGCATCTGGACAGGCATCATAATGAAAAATTTCACTCATAATCAACTCTGCCTCTTGCACCTTTCCTTTCTTGCATAAAATATTAATCATTGTATTAAATGTCAATAAACTGGGTTTGATCCCGCTGTTAAGCATCTCAATGTACACATCTCGAGCTAAACCGACCATCTCAAACTTGCCCAACTGAATCAAAAGAGTATTAAAACTATACAAAGTATACCCAAAACCATATTTGGTATTAATCTCACTCAAAAACTGAATTACCCTCTTAACCTCTCCCTCATTCCTACATGATTTAATCATTAGAATTCTTACATGGTCTGCAGGTGCAAGAAGACGATCCCGGACTAGCCTATTCAGCATCGAAATAAAGCAACTCATATCGTGTTTGAAAAAATTCCTCCTCGAAACCCAGTAGAAGAAGCGCAAGACTGAATCCGTGTTCTTGTGCGTTTCGAGGATCTTCACTACGTGATGGGGTTTGAGTTTGGCGGTCAAATGGCAAAGCTTTAAATTCCGTTCCCAGTTGGGACCGGAAAGAATGTTAGAGATTTTAGAGACTAATTCAGGGAAAGGGTCCGTGGTGGATGAAAGTGAAAGGGGTGAAGAAGGGTGCGGCTCCGATGAGAAATTGAAGGATTGGCGAGAACCCAGAAGAGAAAAGAGGATATGGAAGCACATACGAGGTGGGGTTTTGTGGGGTTTTAACATTTCGGATTGTAGGCAGTGATGAAGTTTCTGAAGGAGTCAAAGATCTGGGAGATGGTGTTGCGGGATTGAGCAAATAGAGATGGGGGATTGTGGCGTGAGAGATCGGCGAGCTGGGCAACGTGGTCATTGGGGAACCATAGCTCTAGTCTAGCTCCAACCTCCAACCTCCAAACAGGGGAAGAAGAAAAGGCAAATTGAAAAGAGCCGCAGCCGCCAATCTGCTGAAGTTTCGAAGTTCTCCTCGATAAAATCCTGTTTAATCTAAAAGGAAAAATATGTCAAATTTCATACCAAAAAACAAGGGTTTGATTTTTTCTCTCTAAAGAAAAAGGGTTTAATTTTTTTTTCTTCTCTTTGTAGGGATGATCGCTTAGATCCGGTGCATTACTATTTTTATGCAGTATGGAAGGATGACTCCGATCATAATTGATATATTCATTACATTTGGACGATAATAAACATTGTCATCTTTAATGTGATATTATTTAGAAGATAATAGTATAATTATGATAAGTAAAATTAGAGTTGGTAAAATTCTCAGGGATCTTCCCCAATCGAGATAGAGAATCCTAGTTTGACAGGGGATAGGATCAAACTGGAAAAAAATTATGGGGCATTTATGGGGCCCCGTCTGGAGACGGTATCCCCGCCCCGTCTCCGACCCCGAGCCTGATTTGATATATTTATATTTTCATAAATATATATTTATAATATATAAAATAATTTATTTATATATATTTATAATGTATAGTGTTGAATTGAAACCCAATAATAAATAGTCAATTTCTAACTCTAAGCACAAGAAGTAGTCCAAACTTAAAAAACTAAAAAAAAAAAAGTCCTAGATTGAATATGGTAAGGGATTCCCGCGAGAAACTAGTAGGGGAATCCCCGTGAAAAACTGGGCCCATGGAGACCCCATTCTCCGACAAGGAATCCCTGTCCCGTCCTCGCCTTCAAATGGCGAGGACGGAGGCGGAGATGGGGTCATTTATTTGGTAGAGTCCGTCATTAATCATTTAGAGTCCATTTGATAACGTTCTAATCATTTTTTTCTATTTTTATTTTTTAAGAAACTGATTTGTTTGACAATTATTTTTACTTCTTATTTCTAAAATTTGAGAAATATTTAAAAAAAAAAAAAGCTCAAATTTGAAAAACTAATATTAACTTTCTTTGGCTGATTGGCACTGAGGCGTGTTAGTCCTATCAATGGACTTGCCTTGAGATCAATTTCTTGGGAAGACCAATTCATTTCATTTTTTTTATTTTATATATTTCGTTCTTTTTTATATTGATTTGACAATATTTCTTTTACATTTCTTTTTTACTTTTACATTTATTTTTTCTTTATTAGTTTTTTTATATATAATATTTAATTTGATTTTGAATTTTGAATTTTTCAATATTTAGATTTATATATTATTTTAATTTTTAAATTACAAATTTTCAATAGGTATATTTAAATATTTTTTGAATTTTGAATTTTAAATTTGCAATATGTGTGTTTATATATTATTTTAAATTTAAATTTATTGTTTTTTGTTTACTAAGACATTCATTATGTTCATTTTAACATTTTACAATCACGACATTTACATAATAATATAATTGAGTTGGATTTAAATCAATATTATTTACGACAAATAAATTGAATGAGAAATAATATTGCTAATGGGATGAATAATCATGCAACGTAACCAAATAAAATCAATAAACCCTCTAATTACATTTAATTTGAGTTATAAAAACATGCAAAACATATTTTATAGAAGAGGGTCTCAAAACCAACATACCTTTGAAGAATTCCTCCAATCCAAGTTGCTTTTCACGAATTCTCAGCTTCAAGTTCTTAATGAAACACCAAGAGATATTCTCTACTATTCTCAACCTTGAATTTGAGTGGTGGAACTAAAAAATGAAGTGAATTTGTGAAAAGAGTGGAGTGGGTTTTGGTAGGAAGAAGAACTCTTGTGGAGAAACAGATTTCCAGCCAACACCCAAATCTGAGAAAATCAAAGAGTTTTTATCCCCTATCTTCATGCAAGCACTGATGAGAAGAGTCGATGCCACATCCAAGTTCAAGTTTAATGGCCTAGGTGTTCTAATTAGAAACAATCCGCTCTTTTTTCAAGTGAGGTTAGATGTTTCCACTAAGAAACTTGATTTCAATTTGAATTTTAATCTCAATTAATTCAAAATTAATTAAATTTAAAATTTCAAAAAATTCAATTTCTCAAATTGAATTAAAATTGAAAATTAATTTGATTTTAATTAATTAAATAATAATTTAATATCAAATATTAAATTAATCATCCACCTAATTTTCAACATGAATTCTATTTACCTTATTAATGTTTAAATCAATAGTTAAATATTATAAACTCTCCAATTTCGTTTAATTTTGATAAATTAAACGTTAATTAATTATATCGAATATAATTATACAAATCCTAATTTTAATTTGAACTATTCAAATTCAATTGGAACATTTCAAATTGAAATTCAATTTTGAATATTTCAAATTGAAATCATTCCAAATTCACTCAATTTACAAATCCAATGTGTTCATGTTTTAGAAGCTAGTAGAGGGACCTTATGGACCTACAGATCGTGAGCTCCAATGATATGAGATTAATTGACTAAAACTCTATAGAATTAATCGATATTCATTAACTACTGAGTCATACCATTATAGCTCGATAGTTGCACTCTCCTTAATGTAGATATAATCGTGTCCACTTAATTTAACCATAATCAGTAAGTCCACCCTTCACAAGTTGTTTGTAATAACGGCTGGATCGAATGTTGTTTTACCCCTGAAATTATATCTTGATCCTTAAGTTTCACTGACCCTTTAATAAATAATTGGTTTGTGATTCAATCACTAAACTAGATCCCTCTTGGGCCAATGAGAGGGTGGGGCCCATGTTCAAGACCTAGATTCAGCACATAAGAGAACAATCTTCTTCCTATCCCTAAATCGGGTAGGCATGAATTTCATCTTGCACCCTATGTCCCCAATTATCTACCCGGTCTTACCCTTGAAATTGGAGGTTTATTGAGCCGGCGCTGTTGAGCAAACCCTCACCTATGCAAATATAGGGATAATCCTAAATAAACAAGAGTTCATAGTTAGCTTAGGATTAAGATCGAGTTACCTAAGTCATCTATGTGAAATAGTCAGTCTTAACTAGTAAACAACGTTATAAAGTAAGAGTGACTTATTTCTTGGTCCGATCTTACGCATACTCATTACATAGGATGCCCCCACTCCTTATGTCAATACATGAACAAATCAGAATCACTTCGTTTGTAGCACTTTACAATAAATTGTAATAACCACAGAGTGGGCCGTATCCTATAGTGTTACCAGAATAAGGCATCCAACCTTATTCGTATACTATAGACCGTTTTGGCTATTTACTCGAACTTGATCCATTTTTATGTCTCTACATAAAGTTCAAGTACTCATATCTTAGTTTATTGGATTTAGTTTTTATAATTGCAATTTACAAATTCAATATGGTAATTGCAATTAGTAGCATTTTTAGGAATAATAACCAAGTATGTAACATCATTTAAAAAAATTACAAATATAGACAAGTCTATCAGACTTCTATCGTTGATAGACCCTTACCAGTGATATGGTACTGTTACCAATAATATGGTATATCACTAATAGACTATTTAAATTTGGCCATATTTGTAATTTTTTTTACATTATGTTATATCTGTTAATGTTTTGAGTTTAATGTCTATATTTGCAACTGTCCCAATTCAATAACAACGTTATTGAATAAATGTTGAATAACATTTTTATTGATAATAGAAAATGTTTAACTTTACAAAGTGCGAGTTTTAGGACATACAACCCAACAATTGCAAATCAAATTATAGCAACATATAAATGATAGAAAATTTGTATTATAGTTATTAATTTTGCATCGACACTTATGTGTATTTGATAATATAAATGTTTTATAATTTAATGCATGCTATATTTTTTTATTTTACATATTTAAATTATATTTAAACTATAAAATAAGGGAAAATATTAGGAAAAAAATACAAGAAATGATTATTAAACAAGTTTCTATTTCTGTTTTTTTTTTCAAGAGACAAGAACCAAGAAATAGAAATAGTTACCAAACATATTTCTATAACTATTTTTGTCTCTAGTTCTTAAAAAAGAAGAAACTGAAAAAGAAACTGAAAACAAGAAAGAAACGGGAACGTTATCAAACGGGCCCTTAAGGACTGAGAATAGGTCATCCATTCAAAAAAAAAAAAAGAAAAAAAAAACTCTTAATTTATAACTCGTCACATGAATGCTGCTTGGTGTTTAGAAACTTTAGGCCTAATTCCTAAGGAGTGAAATTTTTACCGTCCAAGTTTTGACTATCAAAGCGAGCATAACTTAACTCACATATAGATGTATTATGGACTAGATGTTTGTAGTTCGAATCCTATCATGTGCTAAAAAAAAAAACTAAAAACAAAATCTTCAAACAATGTTTAGAGATTTGAATTTTTAACTTCTAAGTCGATAAAAACGAATTGTGTTTGTTTATTAATCTAGAAAGGAAGAGATTTTTTTATGTATATATAATTACTTTTTCAAGAAAAATTAAAATCTGTAATTTCAATTCTATCTAATTAAACTTATTAGAATTGATTTTTTTTTTTTTTTTTTTTTTTTTTTTTTTTAAAAGTTACGTTAACATATTTGATGAGTCTCTAAACTATATTGCATGTCTCTATTGCTTCAAATTTGTGTCTATGAATTTCCATCTTTCCTATCAAGATAGAGCACCACAAGGAACGGGGGAATGAAAAAGTCCCCCGCGTGCTCATTTTGCCTCTTTTGATCAATTTGTCCTTAAACTTTCAAAATTACAAATTTAGTCATTAAACTTTAGAAAATTATCCAAAATAAACCCCTTTAATTTTCACATTAAAAAAATATCACTTTTTCTAAAATCTTGTAGAATTGGTTTTTCTCGGGCCTTCTCAAGCAAGATCGGACCGAAGATTGTGTTAATTATTTTAACTTTTGAATATCAAATTCAATTGATAGGAAATGAATTTTATGAATATGCGCTCAGTAATATAAAAATAACATAATTATTATAATAACCCATTTGTCGGGAAAGAGATGGTTGGCTTGCTCAACAAGTTTCCTAGACGTGATTCAAAATTTTTCCTAGTGTTTGGTCGTCCTCAAAACCCTCAGGTCTCATCTTTTTGCATACATTCAAGAAAAACAAGGTAAATGTAGCGGTATTGTCTTTTGTAAAGTTGTAGTTGTTATTTGCATGCTACATTCTCGGTGAAAATTTAATAATCTCGGCCGAAATTGAGTATAATTCTACCAAGATTTAGCATAAGGATTGAAATCTCGGGAGAGATATTTATATAGTTGCACCGAAATTATGCAATATTCCCGATATTTTGACTGAATTTATTAAGTTTGTTGAACCTGTATATGATTTTTTTCAGGGATGCCTCCTATATTTGTTTATTTTGGGGGTGAATGGAAGGAGGATGAGAAAGAATACATAGGAGGTCAGTTGAAAAGGTTGATTGTTGACATCAGAATAAAGTATAGTGAGTTTTTATAGGAAATATATAGAATTAATGGGATAAATTATGTTGAGTTTGAATTGGTTATAAGGTGTTTGTACAATGTTAGGCCGAATGTATCTGCATTTGGGATCAGTAATCAAGAATTCTTAACTGGTGATGATATGTCTCAAGTGGCTCTTTTAGTATTGAAGCTACCAGTAGTAGTCCATAGACCTAGGAGTACGATACCGTCATATCCAGTTCAAAATATTCCAACATTCGCATCTGAACTTGAGTTTATTTCTGAATATAATATGGTTTCCAATGAGATGTGATCATTAAGTGTATTAAATAATAATGTGTGTCTGTTAGATTTGGGAGACGATATGGGTAGGTTGTTGAATATGGAATATGTGACCGATTTGAGGATGTTGTTAATGATGACTGTGTTTGAAATGAACATATCAGTGGATTATGATGTGGACGTTAATGTGGCGAATATAGATATGTCCGAGGCGGTTGTTAATGTTGATCATGTGGTAGAGTCAATGATGGATGTAGAGTCAAGGGTTGACAGAGGACCTTTTGGTGATAGTAACTCGACAACCGATAGTGAGCATTGTGCATATCCAGTAGAAAGTGGTGAACACCGTGTCCGATGTAACAAGAGGAAGCGTATCGAAAAATTAATGGCGAGCACCATAGTCGTCTTAGTCGAGTCTATTATAGAAGATGTCTAGGTTGGTAACATGTTTTTAAGCAAAAAGATTGGGCTAAGAAACTGTCTGTCTTTGCCATTAGGAAGAACTTCCAGTATCGTGTCGATAAATCTACTAAGAAGTTATATATTTTAAGATGCGTAGATTCGAATTTTCAATGGAAGATAAGGGTCATTAGAATGAAAGATTCTGAAATGTTCAAAATTAGTAAATATGTTAGCACCCACACATGCCAAAAGATGTTAAGAAAATGAGATCATAAACAAACTAAGAGTTGGGTTATAACTAAACTGATTAAGTCTAAGTACCAGGATGTTAGTCGTGGTTATAAACCAAATGAAATTATTCAAGACTTTCACAAGGAGTATGGGGTGAATATGATGGAACGAATACGTGTGCAGCGGAAGAAATAATGAATCTAAAGTATCTAGTTAGGTTAATTTCAAAGAATAAGCATGTAATGAAAACAAGTAAAAATGATAGAAGAAATACAACCTTTGTAGACTTGAATCTTCTCCAAAATAGCTCAAATCACCTCACAAACGGTTCATAGACCACCACGAGAGTCTTTCTGACTATTCTTCGGCCTTAGAACGGGATGGTGGGATCCAGTGAGTGACTAACTAGAAGAGGAAAAATCTAAGTATTTGAGAGAAAATAATTATGAGATTATCAAATAATCTCACAAATTTTCACTTTGGTCAAAAGTATTAAATTCATTAAACTCTTCCTTTCAAAGACAATTTCATGCAAAACATATAACTCTGAGTTTGATGAGAATTTGACATTAAAAAATCTACTAACTTAAAGTGGGATTAGTGGGCAAGTATCTTCAAATTGAAGACAACACTTAGCAATGCAAAAGTTGGCATTTCTCACTCACAATTGTTAAATCTTTCCACTAACTTGGTCAAAGGTCGAAGTTTGACTCTCAAAGTCCAAAGTCAACAATTTGGACTTTCATTGCATTTTTTTACCTAGTTAACAAATTTGACTTATAATGCAATTTTGATCATTCCATTTAATTTCAAAATTAATTCTAATAATTAATTTTAAAATTAATTTTATATTAAATAATTAATTAAAATATTTAATTAATTTAATTTAATATTAAATCCAACACTAATCCCAATCCATATGAATCCCTATTCATAATCTTGATATTTAAATCTTGTTTAAATATCTCCTATTTTCTCTCTCTTTATGTTTAATTCACAATTAAACATAAGGTTAAATATATCATATAGACTTAACGCTTTGCTCCAAAAACCAAATTTGAACCCTTCAAATTCATTCGCCACACTGTTATAAGGTTTAGTTCGATATGAGCTAGTAGGGGGACCTCATAAACCTACAGATCATGGGCTCCAATGATCCGAAATTAACCGGCTAAACTATTTAACCTAATTAACCACCATTCGTTAACTACCGGGTCACTTCACTAAAGCCAGTATTTGAAATCCAGTCACTGTAGATATATTATGTCCACTCGATATAATAATGATTAGTAAATCAACCCTTCATAGGTTGTTCGTAATAACGGTTGGGTCAAAAGTTGCTTTACCCTCGAGATTACATCTTGCTCCTTAAGTTCCACTGATCCTCTAATGAACAGTTGGTTTGTGATCCAATCACTAAACCAAGTCTCTCTTGGGCCAATGAGAGGGTGGGATCCTTTGTTCAAGTCCTGGAGTCAGCACTTAAGACAACAACCTCTTTACTATCCTAAAAAGCGGGTAAGGGTGAATTCCATCTTGCATCCTATGTCCCTGCTATCTACTCGATCTTACCCCTAAAATGGGAGGCTTATTGAGCCGACGCTGTTGAGCCAACCCTCACCCATGAAAATCTAAGGATAATCCTAAATAAACAAGAGTTCATAGCTCAGGATTAAGATCAAGTTACCTAGACCATCGCTTTGAAATAATCAGTCTTAAACAGTAAACAACATTATAAAGTAAGAATGACTTATTTCTTGGTCCGATCTTATGCAAACTCATTGCATAGAACGCCCCCGCTTTTCATGTCAATACATGAGCGAATTAGGATCACTTCGTTTGTAGCGCTTTAAAAAAAATTGTAACAACTACAGAGTGGGTCGCATCCGATAGTGTTACTAGAATAAGGTGCCCAATCTTGTTCATATACTATAGACCATTTTGGCTATTTACTAAACTTGATCCACTCTCATGTCTCCATATAAAGTTCATGTATTCATATAATAGCCATGGATCTTTAGTTTATTGGATTTATTCTTCTTTCTAAAATGAAATGAGCAATTCATACATTCAATAACAAATTTATTGAATAAAACCTCAATAACATTTTTATGGATAATAGAATAAATTTATTGTTTACAAATCACGAGTTTTATGACACAAAACCTAACAGGATATCAGTTACGAGAGGGCTTGGCGGGCCAAGGAAGCTACATTGTCCTTAATGAGAGGGTCCCCTAGAGAGTCATTCTATTTATTACCACAGTATTGGGAAGTGTTGAAGATTGCCAATCCTGGAACTCACTATGAATTGGAGATTGATCCCGATGGGCATTTTAAATATGTTTATATGGCACTTGGGGCTACAATCAGAGGTTTTCCTAATTGCATCAGGCCAGTTATTATTGTTGATGTTGCACACATGAAAGGGAACTATAAGGGTATTATGCTCATAGCGGTTTCAATTGATGCTAATAAACAAATATACCTGTTGCTTTCAGTTTGGGGGATAAAGAAAATGATGATTCATGGACGTGGTTCATGAGAAGATTGCAATCAATTGTTGGTGTAGTTAATGGGCTGGTGTTGGTATCCGATCTACACAAAAACATTGTAAACTCCATTGCTACAGTTTTTTCTGATGCATTCAATGCACCGTGTATCCATCATTTGAGCCTGAATCTGACAACGAAGTTCAACAATGATAATGTGTGTTTGAACTTCATGTTAGAAACTAGGGTATATCGGGAGCCCGTCTTTCGATACTATTGGAACAAGTTGGCTCCCTACAACGGTGTTAAAAAATACCTTACCGATGTCGGGTTGTCAAGGTGGCCTGGGTATACCAAGAGGGAATGAGGTATGATCAGATGACTACAAATATTGTAGAGTGTGTCAACGCAATATTGAAGGATGCTCTATTCCTTCCGGTGACTACACTGTTCGATCATATTAGAAGCCTTCACCAAGAATGGTTTTCTGAGCATAGGACATTAGTTTCAATGTGAAAATTAGTTTTGTCAGTCCATGGGGAAAAACTTTTGAAACTTATAGATATTGATTCTAGTTATGGTCATCATTGGTGGAAGTATCTTGGCTTTAGGGTGTACTACAGGTGGATCACCCCATGGTGTTATCTGAATTTGTAATACGGCTATCCATCATAGATTCATCAACTTGTTCTCAACCCTCATCCTCAACACGACCACGAATAACATTCTTTCGTGGAGGAGGTTGCAAATCTACATACCCATCTGGTGTCGGAATATCTAGCATATAATCAAAGTAGGCCTTCTCCTCATCGGTCGGAACAAGGCCATTTATATGAGCCTAGATGTAAACAACAACATCAAATTTAAAACGTTGAAAACCATACCATCATATAGAACTTAATGAAGTACAACTTAACACTTGAGACCCAAAAACCTGTGTATGAATCACATTTACTCTAGGTGAATACGTTCAACTCCATTGCATGATGTGCGGTATTGCATCAATTGAAATCCTATTCGCTATCTATCCGTTAAGGGATGGAACTACCTCACGCCCAAACCTATCAATTCAAAAAACAAACAACTTCAGTAAGTTCATGATAAAGTCACTCGTTTATTTTCCCTTTTATCATTCTCACTCTCAGCCATTTTCCCATGCGTTTTCATTACTCTCTCAACTCCCTCAATTACTTTGTCATTTCTCTCTTTCATGCTCTTTTCACATTTACTCTTCTTCTTTCATCTTCTCTCTTATTTTTCCGTCTATCTCGTATGGGTTTTATTTTCCCTTTTCTTTTTCAACTCCTCCTTTCTCTTTTTTTATTTTCTTTCTATAGTTGTTCTTTTAGATTTAATTATTCTTCTTCTATTTCATTTTTTTTCTTAGATCTAAAAAATATTACATACGACGTATTATTATTGTTTCACTAAACAAAAGTTCAACAACCTATACCTTGCTTTTTTTAAATATTACATAATTCTAATAAATAATGGAATTTAAAATTATGGCTCAAATTTTCTTTCTTTCTTTCTTTCTTTCTTTTTTTTTTCTTTTTTTTTCTTTTTTTTGAAAAGAGAGTTTGTACACTGATAAACATAATAATAGAAAAAATAGACATCAATATTTCTAAAATTATTTCATCGATTTTAGAAAAAGGTAAATCTATATTCCATAAATTGGTCAAAAAAGACTATCTAATAGTTGTTTTATGATTTAAATTGTAAGATTTTGGTTTTTTTTTTTTTTTTAAGATTGACATTTAAGTGTCATCCATATCTAAAACAATGTCAATAGTTTCATTTGATGGCACTAATCCTTTCAGTTTTTTTTTTTTAAAAATTTTTATGGTAATTAATATTTAAGTTGGATTTTTGAATGGAATAATCACTTCTATTTGAGTGTTTAAAAAATTGTATTCAAAACTTTGTGTTCTGTATATGGATACTTTGTAGAGAATTTGTATGTTTTGAGAATGAAAAAGAATTGGAAGTTTTTTTTTTTTTTTTTTTTTTTTTTTTTTTTTTTTTAATCTTAGAAAAGTTAGAATAATATGTGTATAGTTGTTGCGTTGGAAAAGGAGAGAAAAAATAAATATGTGTCTTATGCTATGCTTGATCTCCATGCATCGATGGTCATGCGTTGGACTAGAAAATATACAATATGCGTTTAAGCATGTATGCGATGACTATGCATTCCTGTCACAAGTTTTCTTGCTTTCTCGCCAAGTATAACGAGAATGCAAGTTTCTCGGGGTGATCCGAAGTCGAACACAGGGACTTGTAACTCAATAATGTTTGTGAAATGATGCGTTTGAGGTGATGAATAAAAGTAAAAATATAGAAGTGAATGGAATATGCGCTACTCCTACTCCTAACTAAACATATTGAGCAATGGAAGTTTAACTATGAGAATTGGAAGAGATGCAGTAATTGTTAACGCATTATAATGTTCATTATGTTAGGCCGCTCGAGTAATCCCAGCTTGCCACACTAACGCGTCGCACACCTTTCGGTGGCCATTCGCATGCCTATATCTTTATAATGCATGGTTGCGTCGAGCATAAGATTGTGCCTATCTCTAGGAACAAACTTACTTTGCTTTAATGTTTTCCACTACTCACCTTCTCAGGAAATTAGTTGCAGCTAATCAGCTCATAGACAAACGTTGCAACGGCTCATAGACAAGCGTTGCTACCACCTCACACCAAGCGAAGAAGATTAATTCACTATACTCCCACAATACATACCTCTTGGTGGGTTGCTACATGCATCCCATCTCTAGGCAACATGATTGAGTATGCGACTACCTTTGATAACCAAGCGATGAATGTAAACGATGATAAAGAAGAAGAAAATGAAGAATATGGAGCTGAAGGAAGTAAGAGATGCATTGATCACAAAATGTATTAATAGATGCATTGATCACAAAATGCATTAATGTCTTAAGCCAAAATGTAATACAATACAAAGATAAGATGAGAGGTGGAAGGCTAGATGAAAACAATCTCTTGCTTTCCATCCGAAATGCGTCAAGGTTGTTGATGGTGCCATGGATGGATGGTGGAAAAGTCTCTCTCGAGCTCTATCTCCAGTGTAACTCCGGTCGTCACTCGGAAGGGGCTGTGAAGGTGGAGAATCCTCAAAGAGTATCTGCCCATGCTCTCACCTATGATCACAAGGATCTGCCTTAAGGTAGAAGCTCGGATGTTTTGAAGTGAAGCTCCAAGGCGCTATTTATAGAGCTCAAACGCCGACACCATTGATGATTGCGTTCTGACTCACTGCTACCTTTGTTGCAGTATGGGCAATGTTAACATCACCTTATCTTGTTAATACTCCCAAGGTATGTGTTTGAGCTTATTTCTCCTGAGGTGTCAACGCATTTCATCTACCTTGCAAGCAGTCTTCTATCATGATTATCACTCTGTGGACGCAACATTCCATGTGGCGAGCTAATCTTTATGACAATCAACTCATGTGGTCAACCTTGCGGTGGTCTGGGATTGACGCATGCGATCGATCCTGTAATATCTGCAAAAATGGACACTTTAACGCAAAATAACGCATGGTATAGGGTTAGTGAGGATTTTTTGTACTGATTGATGCAAGCTCACTTTTCCTCATGAACCCTTGGCATTATTGACATATATTCTACTTATTGGCTCTCATAATTCTGAGTAAAAGGCTATAATAGCTTGTATTTCTACAAGCTATCACACCCCCAAACTTAGAATCATTCTTGTCCTTAAGCATGTCTTATACTTAGGAAATTCAAAATTTACCCTCTGGTTTTTCCTTTGTGTTGACCAGCTTTTCAAAATATAAATCACTTGCACCGATGACCTTGGCAGCAACACTACCCTTAAAACTAGCTACTTCTTCCAAGAGATCTTTTCTAAGTTTAATTCTGGCAAGTCCTTGCTCAAAAACTTTTTACTCATTTCAAGAATTTTTTTTTTTTTACAATTCGTTCATTTAATAAGATTCAAAGCTCTACGATTCATTATTGAATTAGGGCGTTGAACTTGGTTACGCTCTTCGTTTTGGCTTGCCCCCACGGGTGTCATGCGGACATCCAAATTCGGTTGCGTGCCATATTCAACTCAACTTTTGCCTTAGCTTATTTGGGTTGCGCCAGATAGAGGAGTTGTTATGTTGACTCTGGTCACCTACTTTCGTTTTGGCTTACCTGCATGGGTTCCATGCGAAGTATCTAATTTCGGGTAAGTGCCTTTCACAACTTTTAACTCTTATTAGATTGGATCTCCCTCTTACGCTGACAGTGGAGCTTTTATTAAGAGAGTTTTTTTTTTTTTAAGTAATCACCACAATATTTAGGATGGATGCATTTGCCAGGATCACTGCCACCCTCAAATTTAGAGATTGGCAGGGTCCTTGCCAAAAAGCTAAAAACAAACTCGTTCAGGAATACGGTAAAAGATGTTTGAGCAGAGGTTTACGCATAATAAAACTTAGACTGTTAAACCTTGAAGAAGCTACTAAAGTGAGGTGAGCCATGCGACATTTAGTTATTGGATATAGTGAATTATAAGTTCCATCATGGATGATAATCTTTCAACGCAAAAGAAAGCAAGCAGTCAAAAGAGAATTTCAGAATGATAACGCATAAAAGATAGTAAGAAAAGAACCAAGCAGAATATTAAATGCATCAATACTTTAGAATTCATGCGGAGGACATAGCCATGCATTGAATGATAGAGAAGATTTTTCTTTCGAACCATCGTCAATACTTTAGAATTCACAAAATGTATCAATGTCCTAAGCCAAAATGTAATACAATACAGAGATAAGAGGAGAGATGGAAGGCTAGATGAAAACAATCTCTTGCTTTTCATCCGAAATGCGTCAAGGCTGCTGGTGGTGCTACGGATGGATGGTGGAGAAGTCTCTCTCGAGCTCTATCTCTGATGTAACTCCGGTCGTCACTCGGAAGGGGTTGTGGAGGTGGAGAATCCTCAAAGAGTGTCTGCTTATGCTCTCACCTATGATCACAAGGATCCACCTTAAGGTAGAAGCTCAGATGTTTTGAAGTGAAGCTCCAAGGCGCTATTTAGAGAGCTCAAATGCCGACACCATTGATGATTACGTTCTGACTCACTGCTACCTTTGTCGCAGTATGGCCAATGTCAACATCACTTTATCTTGTTGATATTCCCAATGTATGCGTTCGAGCTTATTTCTCCTGAGGTGTCAACGCATTCCATCTACCTTTCGAGCATTCTTCTATCACGATTATCACTCTGTGGATGCAACATTCCATGCGGCAAACTAATCTTTATGACAATCAACTCATGCAGTCAATCTTTATGACAATCAATTCCTGTAATATATGCAAAATGGACACTTTGACGCGAATAACGCATGGTATGGGGTTAGTGAGAATATTTGGTGTTGATTGACGCAAGCTCACTTTTTCTCATGAATTCTTGGCATTATTGATGCATATTCTACTTATTGGCTCTCATAATTCTAAGTAAAAGGCTACAATAGCTTGTATTTCTATAAGCTATCAATAGTTAAAAATTAAAATCAATGATAGAAAAAAGAAAAGAAAAAAAAAAAGACAATCAATTTCACTTACAAAAACAGCACCAGATACCGCAACTCAACTCAACTCAACTTTATATCCAAACACAAACAATAATTACCAACTCAACTCAACTCTGCACACCAAACACAGACAATATAACTCTTCAGATAATAATTACTAATTGAACTCAACTCAACTCTATGCTTTTATCATGTGTCAAAGGCCCCCTAAGAGAATGAAATTCCCTTTGCGGCACCAATAAATCCGCAAAAGGAACCAATTGTTGGTTGTGGGTAGAGCCGTCGGTAGTGTGCAGTCAATTTCTCTGACGGTAAGTTATTACCAATAAAGGGTAATTTGGAAATCTCTCACCGACAGTATGCAAAAATCTCTCACTGACCATTTTTTTATTTGATTTGATTTCGGACTAAGTGTTCTGATAGCTTGTAGAAATACAAGCTATTGTAGGCTTTTATTTAGAATTATGAGGGTTGATGAGCAAAGTATGTGTTAATATTGCTAAGGATTCATGTGGAATAGTGAGCTTGCATCGATCAGCACTGAAAGTCCCCACTAACCCTATATCATGCGTTATTTTGCATTAAAATATCTATTTTTGTAGCTATTGCAGGAATCGATCGCATGCGTTGATCTTTATGAGACTAGTTCATCGCATGGAATGCTATAACTACAGAATGATAACCATGATAGAAGGTCGATCGCAAGGTGCGTGGATGCATTGATACAGAGGTAAAAAAAGCACCTACGACAAGTTTTCCCAAGTACTTAAGGAGAATGAATTGTACGTGAAAAGAAACAATCATGAACGCATACCTTGGGAGTATCAAAGAGATAAGATGATGTTAAAATTTCACCTACCGCGTCAGAAGTGGCAATGATTCAGAGTGGGATTACCAATGCTATCAGGCGTTTGAGCTTTATAAATAGAGCCTTTGGAGCCCAAATGCAAACCATCCGAGTTTCTGCCTTAGGCAGATTCTTGTGATCATAGATGAGAATGTGAGCAAGACATTCTTTGAGAATTCTTCATTACCAAAACCCTTTCCGAGTGACGATTGGAGCTTCGCTGGAGATAGAGCTCGAGAGAGACTACTAAACCACCCGTCTATGGCACCATCGACAGCCTTGACGTACATCTGATGGAAGTAAGAGATTACCTACATCTAGCCCTCCATCCCTCCTCTTATCTTTATATTGTATTACATTTTGGCTTAAGACATTAATACATTTTGTAATCAATGCATCTCTTTAGTTCCTCTAACACCATCTTCATCATCTTCTTCTTCTTTATCATTTTTTTCATTCATTGAAATGCATTGAGTGTAGATTGCAAGAGCCATTGCATACTCAATCATTCAGCATAGAGATATGACACATGTAGCAAACCACCGAGAGGTGTGCGTTGTGTGAATATAATGAGTCAATCCTTTGCTTAGTGCGAGGCTATTGCAATGCTTATCTATGAGCTGCTGAGTGGCTCTAACCAACAGCCCGAGAGGGTAAGTAGTGGGACTCACTAAGCAAAGTAAGCAATGTTTTTAGAGATAGGAATAATCTTATACTCAATGCAACCATACGTTATAGAGATATAAGCATGCGCTGACCACCGAGAGGTATGCGATGCATTAGTGTGGCGAGCTAGGATTACCTTTGCAACCAAACTTAATGATGCAGTGAATTTATCTCCCCCACAATTCTATTTCTCCATGCATCTTATTAGGCGTTAATAGTTGCCGCATCTCCACCAATTCTCATAGTCAAACTTTCATTGCTCAGTCTGTTTAGCTAGGAGTAGGAGTAACACATAGTCCTTTAGCTTCTTTCTTTTTACTTTTATTCATCGCCTTAAATGCATCACTTTACAAACATCATTTAGTTACAAGTCCTTGTGTTCGACCTCGGATCATCTCGAGAAACTTGCGTTCTTGTTATACTTGGCGAGAGAGCAAGAAAACTTGTGACAGGAACGCATGGTTATCGCATACACGATTAACACATATTGCATACTCTTCAGTCTAACGCATGACCATTAGCGCATAGAAATCAACGTATATCGAAAGAGATTGCATTTTCTTCTCACCATGTTCGCCGGCCATGTATTTTGGGATCATGGGTTTTTGGGTATAGGCGTTCGTATTTTGTTTAACTACCAATTGAATTGTGATTTAATTTTTTTTCCGGCTTAATTTATTTAATAATTTATTTATTGTAATCCTTAATTGATAGTTTTATGAATTAAAAAAACAGTAGCCTTTTTTTTTAATAATTAAGTAAATTTGAAGTCTAGTTTTTAATTGAAACTTTTGTGAATAATTTTTTTTTTTAATTGATCATATTTGGTGAATTTTAATTCAAATTTGATTGATAATGTGGTAAACTTAAATTTAAATGTAAATTTGATTGATATTTTGGTGATTTTGAAATTTGATCAATAATGTGGTAAATTTATATTTAAATTTGATTGATATTTTGGTGATATTCACATGTTTATGTTGCTTTAACTGTATTATGTGTATGCAATTATTGGGTGAATTTTGGTGAAGACTATTTAGTGTTTTTCTTCATTTTTGTACGATAATATTATTATATTATTGTGTATAATATTTTAGATTGGATTGATGAAAATAATATAAGATGTGCATATTCATGGATTTATGCGGATAATTATCGGCCCAAAGGAAGATAGTTATTTGGCCAAATTCTGGGTAATGAGTATATGACAATTATAAGGATTGCTCGTGTGAAAAACAATTGATCCATAGAAAGGCTATTTTTTTATAGAGTTTATTATCAGTATTTTGATTACTATGTTGAGAGTACCATTTACAGGTGGTGGCTTTGCCCAAAGTTTGGACATCAATATTGTATTAAGTATTTTGTTAAAGGGGCCACCACATATGTGAAATTATTTTGTTATATTTTAATTGTGAGTATATGTATTGTTGTTTATTATTTTAGTTGGTCTTACTCAAATATCTGGAAATTTAAGTTTAATCCCTAAGTTGAATGGTTCGACCTTCAATATTTGGAACGAAAGCCTAGAGATACTTTTCGGGTGTATGGATTTGGACCTTGCATTAAGGACTGATAAACTTACTTCTATTGAGGAACGATCAAATACGACTAATATAGAAAAGTGAGAACGATCAAATTGCATGTGTCCGATGATCATTAGGCACTCCATTCCGGAGTCTTTTCGGGGATTTATCATGAAAAGTGAAAATGTCAATAAGTTTGTTACTCAAATTGAGAAATATTTTGCTAAAAATGAAAAAAGGGAAGGAAGTAGTCTTTTGACTTTTTTAACTTATATGAGATATAAGGGCAATGGAAACATAAGAGAGTACATTATGGAAACTCCAATCTCGCCAGTAAATGAAAGCCACTTGATATCAAGATAAATGAAAATTTATTCATACATCTGGTACTTATCACTCATCGTGCACCATTTTCACTCAATTTAAGATAAGCTATAATATTTAGAAGGATAAATGGAGTATTAATAAGTTTATCTCACAACGTGTGCAAAAAGAAGATAGAATTAAGATAAAAATGACAGAAAGTGCTCAGTTGGCAATTGAATCTCGTGATAAGAAGAAAAGGAAATCTATGGTTGTTGCAGAAGGGACATCTCAGTATAATAGGAGAAAGAAACAGGTTAATGAAAATCCTTGTTTTTTCTGCAAAAAAGGAAGGTACTTCAAGAAAGATTGTCCCAAGTACGACAAGTGACGTGTAAAGAAGGGGTTACCTGTAGAGCCAGTTGCCAAGTGATGTTGAAAGATTCATCTATTTGTGCGATAGCAAAACAGTTACAATTGAAGCTATTGGGAATTTTAGATTACATTTAAAAACTGGTTATTATTTAGATTTGAATGAGAATTTTGTTGTATCATCATTTAGATGGAATTTAGTTTCTATTTCTAGTTTGGACAAATTTGGTTTTTCTTGTTCTTTTGGAAATAATAAAGTTAGTCTTTGTAACGACCCGACCCCCTAGGACTTAGGTAAGGCCGTTACTAAAATAAATGCATGCACAAGATTTAAAACGACACTCAGTTATTTGAAATAAATGCTAATTAAACAAGAGAAGTTCAAAAGACATTTATTAAATGCAATTGTTAAAACAAATAATAGGGTACCCAAAATTCTTAAAGACTAACAAAAGTATATAAAAGAAATAATCCTTAATAATAAATTTTTAAATAGTAAAACTAAATATTAAGAGGAAAATAAGGACTCAAATTTCAAGGTGCGGAAGCGAAAAATCTAGTATCAGTGACACGATCACGAATTCCGTTGCGCCATCGCTGGTGCATCTTTATCTTTTCCTGAAACATCAACATAAGAAAGGATGAGTATGAAATACTCAGTAAGTAACTCCACCACTGGGGTCAGGCTAGGCATCTATATCCTCTAGATACCCACCTATGGCACATATACACACATAAAACAGGTAAGAGACTGAGTCATATCCTACTGTAGTTAAGTATGCCCACTACCTATGGTGAATCCCGTAGGAAACAAAAACTGGTGAATCTCGAAGGAGACACAAACTGGTGAATCCTGAAGGAAACACAAACTGGTGAATCCCGAAGGAAACACAAACTGATGAATCTCGAAGGAAACACAAAACTGGTGAATCCCGAAGGAAACACAAAACTGGTGAACATCTAACTAATCAGTGAGGACATTCACACAGTCTCAACATTTAAAAATCAACACTGTACGAATCTATGACATACATGTAATCCTCGATACCATGGCTCTACCACATACACATAATCCTCAACAACATATTCTACAACATTCATGTATACCTTAACATCATAGTTCCAGTGATGACCCTCGTTTTGCATCTAGTTTTTTGAAGAGCCTCTAGTTAGCATTGGGTACTCGATTGGATTTTAGTACAATTTTTCACCCATAGACTGATGGTCAAATAGAACGTCTGAACCAGATATTGGAAGATATGTTGTGCACTTGTGCACTAGAGTTTTCAGGAAATTGGGACTTTCACCTGCATTTAATGGAATTCGCATATAATAATAGCTATCAGACTACCACTGGTACATTGCCATTTGAGGCCCTATATGGAAAGAGTTGCAAGTCTCCAGTATGCCGGGGTGAGGTTGGTGAGAGGAAGTTGCTAGGTCTTGAGCTAGTGCAGACCACGAATGAGGCAATACAGAAGATCAGGGCTCGTATGCAAACAGCCCAGAGCAGACAGAAGAGCTACGCCGATGTAAGACGTAAGAACCTGGAATTTGAGATAGGGGTGAAAGTATTCTTAAAAGTGGCACCCATGAAAGGTATTCTGAGGTTTAGTAGGAAAGAAAAGTTGAGTCCGAGATTTATCGGACCTTTCGAGGTCCTGGAACAAGTTGGCCCTGTAGCTTACCGTTTGGCTTTGCCCCCAGCTTTGTCTTCAGTTCATAATGTCTTCCATGTTTCGATGCTAAGGAAGTATGTGACAGATCCGTCCCACATAGTCGACTACGAACCCTTGCGATTGAATGATAACTTGAGCAATGAGGAGAAGCCCATAGAGATCCTTGCCAGAGAAGTAAAGACATTGCGCCGTAGGAAAATTGCTTTTGTGAAAGTCTTGTGGCAGAACCACCAGTTCAAGGAGGCCACCTAGGAGCGAGAGGATGAGATGAAAGCCCAGTACCCAGAGCTTTTTCAAAAATGAACTTTCGAGGGCGAATGTTCCTTGAGGAGGGAAGAATGTAACACCCCGCAGTGTTTTAACTTTCGAGGACGAAAGTTCTTTGAGGAGGGAAGAATATAACACCCCACACATTTTTTTTTATAATAATGTAATTTCAATAACGTTATTATTTGGTAATTCATTTTGGATCTCAAGTATAAATGCGGGAATTTAAGTTTGGCGGAAAATTATTCAATTTTGAATTTCAATGTGAAAGTTATGGCAGAAATTAATTTTCCTTTCGAAACGGAAAGAATTTATTATATTTATACCTTCCTTTTTAGTTATTACATTTATTATTATTATATTTTTAAAAACCCCCCACCAACCCTTATTCTTCTTCTTCCTCGTGCCACACGGCAACACCACCATCCCTAATTTTTTTTCTTTCTTCTTTCCTCCTAACCGCACGCCGCCTCTGTCCAAACCCACGAACGTCGTGCCCCCTCTTCCGATCGTGAGCATTTGTTCAGCGTCGTGCCTCTTAAGTCGACTTGACTTCTTTAAGTCGTCTGGGCCACGAAGCAGTCATCGCCACTCGATTCACGAGATCAACCGCGTCTCTGATCGTCGAACCCCGGCAGTATTGCTCGCTAACCCGTGCTGGTCTCCATGGATTGCAGGTCGTCGCCCAGAGTCTCGAGATTCCACAGTCACTTGTGCCCAGATCTGAAGATTTACAACCCGACGGCCAAGTCGCTCGCCGTCAGTCACGCAAGGGTGCTTCGAATCCGTCGTATCTCGTCGTTTTTGCTGCCAATAGTAAGGTCATCGGAACTTGTGGATTTGGGTAAGATTGTGCCATTTTTTTTAATTGGATTTATTGGCTAATGGTGTTCTGCCTCAATCTATTGACAAATATTTGTTTAGGCTTTAAAAATCAAGTTTTGGAGAAGCTTTGAAGTTAAAAGTGTGCTGTCAAGAGGATTTGGTTGTGGTTTCGACAAGCTTTTGGGTAAGATTATTGGGAATTATTTGGTTAATTTGGTTATTGGAACTAAGCTCTTTTATTAATTGCAATTTGGATTATGTTTAGTCCTAATTCAAGATCCATCTAAGCTAGGAGGAAGATTAATTTGCTTGTCACTTAGACATAATTTCGACTTCGAGATAAGTAATCTTACCACTGGAATTGCCCACGGGCCAGGCTTTAGTTGTATGCTAGCATGATGAGTGTATGTTATGGTAAATGTTAGCATGTTGATTGATAGTATGACCTGAATCAAAGTATGTTCTGGCACGAGTTCTGATTTGTTTACTATACACTTAGGCACTTAATTGTTAATATGAGGTGTTATGTGTTTCCATATGTTGGTATCTGATTTGCTGATGTTGAGGCATACTTATATGTTGTGAAACTATGATGTTAAGGTATATATGAATGTTGTAGGATATGTTGTTGAGGATTATGTGTATGTGGTAGAGCCATGGTATCAAGGATTACATGTATGTCATAGATTCGTACGGTGTTGATTTTTGAATGTTGAGACTGTGTGAATGTCCTCACTGATTAGTTAGATGCTCACCAGTTTTGTGTTTCCTTCGGGATTCACTAGTTTTGTGTTTCCTTCGGGATTCACTAATTTTGTGTTTCCTTTGGGATTCACCAGTTGTGTTTTCTACGGGATTCACCAGAGGTAGTGAGCATACTTAACTACAGTAAGATAGGAATCAGTCTCTTACCTGTTTTATGTGTGTATATGTGCCATAGGTGGGTATCTAGAGGACATAGATGCCTAGCCTGACCCCAGTGGTGGGGTTACTTATTGAGTATTTCATGCTCATTCTTTCTTATGTTGATGTTTTTGGTAAGGGTAGAGATGCACCGATGATGACGCTGCGGAATTCATGATCGTGCCACTGGGAATAGTTTTTACGCTTCCGCATCATGAAATTTAGAGTCCTTATTTTTCCCTTAATGTTTAGTTTTACTGTTTGAAACTTATTATGAAGGATTGTTTTTTTTCTACTTTTAATAGTCTTTACGAATCATGGGTATCCTATTATTGTTTTAACAATTGCATTTAATAAATGGCTTTTGAACTTCTCTTGTCTATTTAGCATTTATTTCAACATAAAGAAGTGTCGTTTTAAGTGTCATGCATGCATGTATTTTAGTAACGGCCTAACTTAAGTTCTAGGGGGTCAGGTTGTTAGAGTCTTTTTCAAGTTTCCAAGCTTATTGGTTCCGATTCTTTAATTCATAGTCTATATATGCTTGATTCTTTTTCTTCATTTAACAAGATCCCATTATTTAATTCATGTGGTACAAAGTGTAAATTAAATAAGAATTATGTTATGTCATGGCACAAGCGTTTAGGTCACATATCTAAACAGAGAATTCAAAGACTTGTGTTAGATGGAATTCTTGATTCCCTTGATTTAAGTAATTTTTACATTTGTGTGAAATTTATTAAGGAAAAAAAAAACAAACATAAGAAAATTAGGTGCCAATAGATGCTCAGACGTCTTAGAACTGATACATACAGATATTTGTGGTCCATTCCTTACGACTTCTTGGAATGGATAACAATATTTTATTATGTTCATAGACGACTATTTAAGATATGAGTACCTCTATATTTAATTCATGAGAAGTATCAATCTTTGGACATTTTCAAGTCTTTCAAAGCTGAAGTTGAACTTCAACTTGGAAGGAAAATTAAGGCTGTCAAATCTAATCATGGTGGTGAATAATAGGTAGACATGATGGATCAAGTGAACAACGTCCAGGGCCCTTTCGCAAATACCTAAAGAAATGTGGCATCGTCTCGTAATACACTACGTCGGAAAAACCCAACATGAATGGTGTGGTGAAAAGGCAAAATAGAACACCTAAGGATATGGTAATAAGTATGATTAGTCATTCTTCTTTACCAGAATCCCTTTAGGGAGAGGTACTAAAGATTGTAGCATATATCCTTAATAGGATACCTAGTAAAGCAGTAGCTAAAATTCCTTATAAGCTGTGGATAGAAAAGAAGCTTGGTATTAGGCATCTTCACATCTGGGGTTGTCCAGCTGAGACTAGCCTTATAGGCCTAAAGAAAGAAAAATGGACTCAAGAACTATTAGTTGCTATTTTATTGGGTATTTTGAGTGCTCTAGGGTTTCAAGTTTTATGATCCCACTTCTAGATCATTGTTTGAGACGGAAAATGCAAGTCCCCATTGTTGAACCTAAAGTTCATACTCAACACCTTCAAGAAGTGCCACTAAGGAGATCCAGTAAAGAAAAAAGAAGTGAAATTCCAGGTGATTACATTGTATATCTTCAAGAACATCAAGATGATGTGGGCATAATGCAAGATGATCCAATCAACTTCCAACAAGCTCTACAAAGTTCTAACTCCCAAAAGTGGATAAATGTCATAGAAGAGGAAATAAAATCCATGAAAGACAATGACGTTTGGGAACCTATCAAATTGCCACCAGGAGTGAAACTTATAGGTTGTAAATGGATATTTAAAACCAAAAGTAATTTGTATGGCAATATTGAAAGATATAAGACTCATCTTGTTGCAAAGGGTTTTACTTAAAAGGAAGACATGAATTATAAAGAGATTTTCTCTCCGATTTCATTGAAAGACTCTTTCGAGGTAATCATGGCACTAGTAGCTCACTTTGATTTAGAGCTACACCAAATGAATGTAAAAACTATGTTTCTCAATGGGAACATTGATGAGATGATTTATATAGTGCAACTAGAAAACTTTGTGTTTGGTAATTTAAAGTCTATGATGTGCAATTTTAAGAAATCCATCTATGGTCTCAAGCAAGCCTCTCATTAATGGTATCACAAATTCCATGAAGTGATAACCTCCTTTGGTTTTGAGGTGAATATAGTGAAAGATTGTGTATATCACAAGTCTAGTGGGAGTAAATCAATCTTTCTTGTGTTATATGTTGATGACATACTCATAGCAGGTAATGATGTAGGTTTATTGCATGACACTAAGAGATTTCTCAAAAAGAATTTTGAGGTGAAGGATCTTGGTGATTATTCTTTTATATTAGAAAATGAAATACTACGAGATCGTTCTCAAGGTATTTTGAGATTGTCATAAAAGAACTACATTGAAAAGATTTTGAGTAGATTTGACATGAAAGATTGTGCACCAGTAGATACCCCAATCGCTAAAGGTGATAAATTTCATTTAGGTCAATGCCCTAAGACCACACTTGAGACTAAGAAGATGCAGAAAGTTCCCTATGCATCGGCTGTTGGAAGTCTAATGTGCGCTCAAGTATGTACATATTCAGATATTGCGTTCATAGTTGGAGTATTAGGTAGATATTTGAGCAACCCGAGGATGGATTAACGGAAAGCAGCCAAACAAGTTATGAGGTATTTATAGAGAACAAAAAATTTTATGCTCATTTATCAGAGATTAGAAGTCTTGGAGATCGTTGCGTATTCTGATTCCCGTTATGCTGGATGCCAAGACACTTTACGATCCACTTTATACTATATTTTCATGTTGGCTGGAGAAGCTTTATCCTGGAAAAGTGTTAAATAAACACTTATTATTTCTTCTGCCATGGCTGTGGAGTTTATAGCATGTTATGAGGCATCCAATCATGTAATATGGATGTGAAATTATGTCATTAGACTACGAATAGTGGTTGGCATATAAAGACCACCGAAATTATTTTGTGATAATAAATCGGCAGCGATGTATTCCAATAACAACAGAAGCAATACGAAGTCAAAGCATGCAAACGTGAAGTTTCTAGTTGTTAAAGAAAGAGATCAAAATGGTCAAATTTCGATAGAACAAATAGGAACAAGCTCTATGGTGGCAAATCCATTGACTAAAGGTTTACCACCTAAAGTTTTTCATGAGCATGTTGCTTACATGGGTATTATAGTCACTTTTCTAATTTCATAATTTAGGGGAAGTTTGTTATTGAGGATGTTCTTTAACCTTATCTTGTTTATTTTCTATATAGAGTAAAGTTGATGGTTTGTGTTTTATTATCTGAACTTGTTTATCATGCATGCGGTTTAGCAAAAAAATTTTAAGAATGATCTCACTAAGGAATTTGGACCAATTGGAAACAAGCATGATCTAGATCACTTTGTATGTAGTTTCCATGCTATCTATCAATACTTGGTATATGTCATTGAATGTATTGAAATTGGTGATCATGGAAGGTTTAGTTACAAGGGTAGTGACAAATGTCGCCTTGATTCCATGCTAATACAAGAGATGAACCAGATTGAACTAAAGGGGAATTCTATTATTGAAATAACCTGTTTATGTGTGCATAAGGTTTATGTAATTTAGTTATGTTAGGTACAGAGACCTAGCCCAAGTTGGAGATTATTAGACGTATTTAGATAATAATATGTATAACTAAAGTATGAGCTATGTATATAGATTAATATTTAATCTCATTCGGTTATTTTATTAGATTAGACTCTATTATGTGATCTAATTAATTATAGCCCTAGATTCATAATTGAGTATGGACTTAATGGGTAGAAGCTCATCCTAGTTAGTTAGGGTTTAATGGGAATCCTAATTGAACTAGTATAAAAAGAAATTTTAGGGCTATGGTCCCCCATATACCAAAACATAGATCCCACTAAGAGCATTCAGAGTTTTGGTTGAGAAAGACAATAACCGTTTTATATCCATCATCAAATTTTCAATGGAATCTGGTATGTTATTCTTGACAATTTGGCACGAACGATTCTAGGGTTAATCTATTTACTATAGATTTAAAATAGTTTTGTTAACACAGGCCGCCTCTATCTAGGTAGCTCCATTTGAAATTATTTCCTTCTTTTTTTGATCAAACTGATGGTTTGTAAGCAATCCGATTCTAAAATTATTTTGCAATTAGGTATTGTATTTAAGGCAAATTTGAGCCCTTCAAGTATCGTTTGGATCTCTAATAGAGGTTTAGAATAGGATAACTTCAAAGATACATCGGAAGCAGCCACAAAAATCCATCAACATTTTGAATTGCAGTCTCAATACCAGCTGAAGAGGAAAGGTTTCTCCAAGTTGCGTCAACATTAACTTTATACCAGCCCACAAACAGAGGTAGCCAAACTTTCAATTTCATCTTTCAAAGAGATTCCATGCTATCAATGGCATAAGATTTTTTAAGATTGGCAGTCACAAATTCATCACGATATTGCTTAATCCATCTGACCTTCGCCTGAACAGGAGGTATTATTTTTCCATGATTTAAATTATTCTTATCTGTCCATAAGGCCCAATAAGTTATTACGATAATTTTTCATTTTTCATTTTTACAGAGTTCATTTATAGCAAACCATCTATCTATGAAACTGCCACTGAAGTCTCCTTTAACAATCTGATTTAAGTTCATTTCTCTCCAAATAAGGCACGCTCTTTTGCAAGTGTACAGGATGTGGTCAGCATTTTAAACTTGTTCCTTATACACTAAACACCATGGAGATAAATTTACAAGGGGATCGTGTAGACCTAAAAATTGAAGTTCATTGATACGAGATTAATTGATTAAACTCTCTAATCAAATTAATCAACATTCATTAACTGTCAATCACTCTACTAAAGACCGACAGCTTCACTCTTCGCACTATAGATATATTTCTGTGTCCATTGGATATAACCAATCAACAGTGTGTTGACCCATAAATTGCTCGTAAGTACAGCTGGGTCAAAATTACCTTTTTACCCCTATAATTGCATCTAACTTCTTAAGTATCACTGATTCCTTTAATGAACAATTAGTTGTAGTCCCACTATAATTAGACCCTTCTCTAGCCGGTGAGAAGGTGAGAGCTCTCATTGTTCAAGACCCAAAATCAGCCCCCACTCAGACGAATCCCCAAAATGATAGGAATATTGAGTCGACGAATCTGGCCACTCTCACCCATGGAAATCAAAGGATCGCCTTCATAGGTAGGAGTTCACAACTCACTCGAGATTAAGGTCAAGTCACTTATGGTCATCCTAGTGAAATGTAAGTTTCTTCTAGTAATGGTGTTAGAAAGAGAGACTAATCATTTCATGGTCCGATCTTATACAAACTCTTCATATACTCTCACTTATATGTTTCCATATGAATAATTAGGATCAGATCATTTGTAATAATTTACAACAATTGTAACAATTACAAAGCGAGTTGTCTTCGTAGTGTCACCAGGATAAGGTTTTCAGCCTTATCCATCTACTACAAACCGTTCAGGTTATTAGTTAAACATGATCTACATGTATGTTTCCACATACATGTTTAAGTTACATAAAATAATCTAGGATCTTAGTTTATTAGATTGAGTTAATGCACATATAAAATAACAATTATTTTATTAATAATAATTTGTTTACATAAGTTTACAAACTACAAGAATATAAGAGAGATTTAGGATACCAATCCCCACAATTCTTCATAACATTTAAAGGAAGCCTTTTGATAATTTCTATATCTTCAAAACCTAAAGCTTTAAATATCTTGTCCACGTTCCATTCTCCATTATCACTGATAAAACCAGCAACATTAGTGTTGATAAAAGATTGATCAATGCAAAGAGGTTTGAATGTACTTTCTTTTGGTATCTATGGGTCAAGAAAAGTTCTTATATTTCTTCCATTTGATATGATTCTTTAGTGATAGGAGTGGGATCAAGTATAGAACAATTAGGGTGGAATATTTCTTCTAGATCAAGGAATCAGAGCAAGTATACAACTTCCAGAATTGTTTTGCAACTAGAGCTCTATTGAATCACTCAAGGTCTCTGAAGCTTTTGGAAGGCACAGATTATCCCATGTTAGCCAATGTATCTTATATATATATATATATATAACAGATGCTCCCCACCAAACTCTTACAAACATTCTGGTTATATTTGTGCAAAAACTCTTAGGAAGCTTGAAAAAAACTCATACCATAAGTTGGAATTACTTGGCCTGTACTTTTGATTAGGATCTCTTTGCCACCTACAGGAAAAAAAAAAGGATTGTTTCCATCCACTAACAGCAGCCCAAATGCGATCAGTTAAATATTTGAAATCATTATTTTTACTTCTAGATAGGGAAGATGGAATTCCTAAATAGATGCCAAGGCCTTCTACAAGTAAGAAATTTTGTCTATCTTCATGGATGTTATGGGAGATAAGCATTGCAGATTTGGCATAGTTAATAGATACATTGGTAGCAGATTCATAAGATTATAGCATTCTTTTTAAATTCGAGCATTCAGTTTCATTAGCATCACAAAAAATTAGGCTATCATCTATAAATAAAAGATGGGAGATCAAGGGACAAAATTGTGATACAAAAATACCTAAAATAACACCATTAGATATAACAGTCTGCATCAAAGAAGATAAGCCATCAACAACAATAAAGAATAAGTATGCAGAAATTGGATCACCTTGACAAAGACCCTTACTAGGAATTACTTTACCCTTTGGTTCACCATTTAGAATGATTGATGTTAAAGCAACTTAACAACTTAAGAATAGGTCTTTTTGTTAGCTTCTCTCTAATCTATTCTTCAGCTCTTGTAATAGGAAGTTGTTAGATGGTTAGCATATTTTATGTGATAATTTGTTAGTGCCTCTCTCATGTAAACTTTTGGGTATTTATACCCTTTTTGATTATATAAAAATGTATACAGTAAGTTATTTCCATTTATTTGCTATCTTAATACTTGATTTGTAAGTTGGTATCAGAGCTTCAATCTATCCAAAAATCATGTAAGAAAATTCTGCCTCCACTCAAACACAAAATACCCTTATTACTCCCTTCGGTCATCCTCTAGGTACGACCCTCAACGTTAAACTTAATGACAAAAATTTATCCTTATTGAAAGGGATGGTTTTGGTCGTCCTTCGTGGTCAGAGACTAGATGACTTTGTACTCGGTACAAATATCCAACCATCTCATTTTTTACCTCTTAGTGGAGTGGCGGGCAGCTCACAATCTAACCCCACTGACAGTGGAGCAACATCCACAACTCCTACTCCTACTCCCAATCTGGCATTTGAACAATGGGTGACTACAGATCAAGCAGGTGGTTATTTGGATCAATGACGCCAACCATTGCCTCTGAAGTTGTTGGATTCTCAACATTGGGAGGAGTTTGGCAAGCTCTAGATAGTCTATTTGGTGCAACAAGTAGGGTACCCATCAACCAACTAAGAGAAATTCTTCAAACTACAAGAAAGGGAACTATGGGTATGGCAGAATACTTGTCTTTGATGAAACAGACAAGTGAGAGCATGAAATTGGCTGGTTCACCAGTATCTTTTGACGATTTAATCTCTTATGTTGTAGCAGGTCTTGATGCTAAGTATCTTCCTATTACTTGTACTATTGAAGGTAAAGCCACTTTATTATGGCTAGATTTCTGGTCATCTCTAACCACGTTTGAGAGTAATCTTATTTATCTCAATGTTGTGGGTTTACTAATGTTTTCTCTTGAGATGGTAGTGTTAATTTTATCTATAATAACCATGGAAATGCTCCTCGAGTGGTCAAAATCTATCATCAACCAATAATAATCCTAGAAGGAATCATGGTAATGAAAATGGTCACGGCAGACGAGGGTGTGGCAGAAATGGTAACTACCGGAGCAATTATAATTCCAAACCTATTTTTCAATTTGCGGAAAGATTAGACATACAACACTTGTTTGTTATTGCTTGAAAGAAGAAGATTTTAATAACTTAAGAGGACATGGTAGCCAAGGTTCCTCCAATACATCGGCTTTTGTTGCTACCTCAGAAATTCTAAATTATTCAAATTGGTTAGTTGATAGTTGAGCTACAAGCCATGTTACTAAAGATGTTGGTAATTTGAATTCAAAAATTAAATATTGTGGTACTAAATCTTTTTTTGTTGGCGATGGAATAGAACTAAACATTCACAATGTTGGTGATTCAACTATATATTCTAAAAAGTCCAATCAAATGTCCATCATCTTGAAAGAAGTGTTGCATGTTCCCAATATTAAACGAAATTTGATTAGTATTGCCAAATTAACTATGGACAATGATGTATTTGTTGAATTTTACCCAAATTATTGTTTTGTGAAGGACAAGGAGACAAATAAGGTGGTGCTACAAGGAACGCTTAAGAATGGGTTCTAACAAATAGCCTTAACAACTCAATTACAAAAAGGCCCAATCTTCTTAGTTCCAGGAATAATTTTGAAAGTTTTGTAGCCTAAATCTAAGTCTAGTTATGTCAATAATAATGTGTCTAATGAAACATGGTACTAGAGATTAGGCCATGCTTCAAACTGGGTATTTTGCTGTATTTTTCGTGGTTGTAATTTGAAACTTTTAAATAAAATAACTCATTTTTGAAATGTATGCCAATATGGAAAATCTCACATTTTATCCTTTGCCTCTTATAATTCTCACACTACAAAACCACTTGAGCTTGTGCATTGTGATCTTTAGGCCCTGCTCCCGTGAGCTCCTTTGATGGTTACTATTACTGACAATTTTACTCACTCACATTTATCCTTTTAAGCTCAAAAGTTGTCTTATCTATGCTCGTTCAATATAAAACTCTTAGTCGATTTTTTTAAACAAAATTAAAAATTCTTCAGAATGATTGAGAGGAGAATTTTGATCTTTTTCTTTCTATTTAAAAGACAATGGTATTGAATTGTGTCATTCTTGTCCTCACACAAGTCAACAAAATGGTATTGTTGAATGCAAACATCGACATGTCATTAAGATGCATCTTACACTTCTTGCTCAAGCTTCTATGCCTTTACGTTTTTTGTGGGATTCTTTTGTCTCTTCTATCTTTATTATTAACAGGCTACCTACTCCAATTCTTGGTAATATTCACCTTGGAAAAAAAAATTTCATAAAAAACCTGCTTACTCATTTCTTAAAGTATTTGGATGTGCTTACTTTCCATGTCTTCGTCCCTACCAAAAACATAAATTTCAATTTTATAGTTCACAGTATATTTTTCTTGGTTACAGTGAAACCCAAAAAGGTTACAAATGCTTAAGCTCAAATGATCGCCTTTACATATATCATAGTGTGATTTTTAATGAATTTTTTTCCCTTTAAAAATGGTTTTGTCATCTCTCCTACTCAAATTCCAACTCCTTGTTCTATTCCAACTATCCCTTCAAACTCATAGGACAAAACTTTCCCATAAATCCACCACAATTGGTCAACACTCTTCCCTTAATTTGTGGTCAAACATGTCCTCCCATACAAAATCCCCTCCCTTGTGATGTCCTGTTGCCACACGAAAACTTAAATAACCCCTATGTCTTACCAAATTACCCACCGCACAAACCACTTCCACTAATGTGCTCCCTTTCGCTATCTCTCCCCAAACCGCCTCTATTGTCATCCTTGCTACATCCCCTTCGACGCTTTGTTTACTTGAACAAGCGGCAAATTTAGTTTTTCATGGGATTGGTGATGGTGTTTATCCGAATAATGATACTTCTGATGTGTTCGAGTATGCCCAATCCGATGCTTTTAACAATATTGTTCCAGTTTCATAATCAATATTTGTCCATCTGATACAAACTCGGTCCAAAAGTGGTATTATTAAATCTAATCCTACGTACTCTTTCTTGGCACTATTGATCATTGTCTGATTCAAAATGAACTGAGCTCTGTTACTGCCACTTTGTGTTCTAAACACTAGCACCAAGCTATGGTCACTAAGATGAGTGTTTTGTCTAACAACCATACTTGTTGGTCTCTTGTGCCTCCATCTATAAATCAGAACTTAATCGGTAACAAATGGGTTTTTAAAATTAAGCGCCATCCTGATGGGAGTATTCAAAACTATAATGCATGGTTCGTTGCTAAAGGTTTTCATCGAAATCTTGGTATTGATTTCCACGAAACTTTCAGTCTTGTTGTTAAAGCTCCTACCATTCGTTTTATGCTAACGTTGGTTGTTTCTCATCAATGGAGTATTAAGCATATGGATATAAATAATTTCTTTCTTAATGGGCATCTTGAAGAAGACGTTTATATGAAGCAATCTGATAGTTTTGTTGATGAGAAAAATCCTCATTTTGTTTGTAAACTACATCGTTCTTTATATGGGTTAAAACAAGCTCCTCAAGCTTAGTTTGATAGACTCAAGGCAAACACTTTTAAATAAGAGTTTCTTCGTTCCAAGGCCAATAGTTTTCTCTTCTTCATGCCCTCTAATCCTAATCACATGTTTGTCCTTATCTATATTGATGACATCCTTGTTACGGGCTCTTAAGATACTCACATTGCAAAGTTAATTACTCAGCTCCATAACACTTTTGCTTTAAAGAATATGGTTGATCTCAAATACTATCTTGGAGTTGAAGTGCACCGCTCTCTTGAAGGCATTCATCTTAACCAAGCTAATTATATTATTGATCTTCTTGATCGGCTTAGTCTTTCACATATCAATTCATGTCTGACACCTGTAATCAGTGGAAAATAATTATCTATGTTCGATAGATATCCTATGAATAACCCCATGTTGTGCAGTGTTATTGATGCTCTTCAGTACCTTTTCTCATACACGTCCTAATATATCATATATTGTCAACAAGCTCAACCAGTTTCTTCACAAGCCCACTTCTGTTCATTGGAAGTCAGTTAAACGTGTTTTGTGATATCCTAAAGGTACTCTCCACTTTGGCTTACATATTCCATGTTGGGGTTGATGCCCTAAATCTCGTAGGGTCCTGTAATTTGTAAACACGTGTATGAACAAACATTTGTGATATAATAATATGAGATATTTTTCTTCACTGTTTGTCTATGAAATATGAGATATTTTAGTTGCATTAACCACAAACCAATAAACTAAGATCTTTGGTTATCGTTGTAACTTAAGCATGTATGTGGAGACATACAAGTGAATCATGCCTTAAGTGATAATCTAAATAGTCTGAGTATATGGATAAAGGAGGGAAACCTTATCCTGGCGACACTACGGATACGACCCGCTTTATAGATGTTACAAGTGTTGTAAAGTGCTACAGATGGTCTGATCCTAATCATTCATGTGGAGACATGCGAGTGTGGGTATCCTATACAAAAGAGTTTGTATAAGATCGGACCACGAAATGTTTAGTCTCGTTATATAACGTCGTTCATAACAGAAACTTTCATTTTACTAGGATGACCATAGGTAACATGACCTTAATCCTGAGTGAGTTGGGAACTCCTGCCTATGAGAACGGTCTTTTGATTTGCATGGGTACGAATAGCCAGATTGTCGACTCAAACTTACCACTTTGGGGATTCGTCTGATTGAGGAGCTGGGAACTCAGCTACATAAGACGAAATTCACTTCTTCCCAGAAACAGGGGTAAGTAGATAGATTACTCCCTTGAGGTTGATTCTAGGGCTTAAACGATATGGCGCCACACACTTTCTCATGGCTCGAGAAGTGTTCGCTCATAATAGGACTATGATGTATTGTTCATTAGAGGAATTAGTGGTACCTAAGGAGTTAGATGTAACTACAGAAGCAAAACGATAAATTGGCTCAACTGTACTTACGAGCGATCTGTGAAGGGTTATCGTACCGTTGATTGGTTATATCAAATGGACACAGAATTATATCTATAGTGCGAAGAGTACAACTGTTGATCTTTAGTGGAGTGTCTGACAATTAACGAATGATGGATATCGTGATTAAAGAGTATAGCCAGTTATTCACGTATAGTTGGAGCTTCAAGCTACAAGTCCAAAAGGTCCCCTTGGTAGCTCAATGGATTCAAATTGAAAATCAGTTTTTGGGTTAGTTTGAAGTGTTCAAATTAACAAGAGGGATATAATTAAATTGGTTCAATTATATGTGATATAATTGATTTGATGTATTAGATACATTAATTGGAGAAATTAATATAAATATGGTTTGTATTAAATAAAGGAGAAAAGAACTATGGTTTATATATTACATGTGATGTGATATTCAAACTATAGGTTATAAATATAATATGATAAATTAGTTATTATATTTATTTATAATAAAAACAAATATAAGATAATTGTTTTAGTTGGTTATTTTCTTTTCTCCATTAACCGTGCAAGTGGGAGGTTAATGTCACTTTTAATTACTAGAGAATAAAATAAAAAGAGTTTTCATTTTTTGAAGGATCAGATTATTATCGCATTACTAGTCGATCGAGCGAAAGAAATCTATATGATAGCCCTTTCGAGAGACTAAATGACCAAGCGAGATTTTACTAGACGAGAGCGAGAGTTTACTAGATGAGAGCGAGAGTTTGCTAGACGATTGCTCCTTGTTACTAGACGATCGAGTACCTACTGTCTATTAGACTAAACTTTTCTCCCACTTACTAGATCGTTCAACTCAATCGTATACATCATCCTTCCCTCTACCAAATTCACACAGAGCCCACACCTTCTGAATTCTCATTTCAAAAATACCAAGGTAACCGAGTGGTAGTGTCGAGGGTTGTCATTCGAGGATCGACAGTTCGTGATTACACTGGATGTTCGTTGTGTTCGTGATCGTTTAGACTTTGCTAGGATGCCTGACTAGTGTAGATCAAGGGAATACATGAAGAAGAGTTCTTCAAAGGTATGTCACTCGATTTCCTTTATTTTTTAAGTCAAGAAAGCATGTTGTAATTTTCTCTATAATGCATAACTGTTCTTGTATGTTTGTGAATGCATTTTATTCTTTCATAATGGGCTTGGAAAGATCTTGCTTCCATTCACTAGTTCTCTTTAATAAGAGATCCTTTATTCCAATGTCAGACTCATTATCATTAATAGCTTACATAGACATGGACTAGGCATGCAGTCCTCGTGATCGCAAATCTATTTCTGCTTATTGTGTTTGTCTTGGTGATGCTCTGGTTGCTTGGTCATTGAAGAAACAATATGTTGTTGCTCCCTCCAGTACTGAATATGAATATCGATCCTTAGCTCACACTGTTGTTGAATCAGTTGGTCCAATCCTTGTTATGAAAGATTGGCTTTTGCTCTCCTAAATCACCTATTATTTGGTGTAATAATATTAGTGCTCTTTCTTTGGTTGCTAATCCTGTCTTTCATGCTTGGAGTAAGCATGTCAATTTAGACGTTCATTTCGTTCGTGATAAAGTCCTTGATAAGCAGCTCGATGTTCGGTATTTACCTTCTCTTCATCAACTTGTAGATGGTCTAATGAAGCTAGGGTTAGGAAAAATCCTCGCAGGTCCCCACCCCGATCGAGGCAGGAAATCCCTGGTTTGACCCCGATCTCCGATCAAATCGGGGAATAAAATAGAGTCCTCGATCCCGAACCCATCCCGATTAATTTTCTAATATATTTAAAAAAATATTATATATTATATAAATTGTAAATATATATTAACAAATTATCTATTATTAGCTATTTATATGATTTTTTTTTAAAAGAACCGAGGTCGATCTTATAGGAATTTTAATATTAATATGGTTGTTTTCAAAACTTATTAGAGAAATATTGTTGTTTTGAAACTTATTAGAGAAATATTTTTGTTTTGGAAGTTCGAGGCTAGAAGTCGAGGGTTGAGGATTCGATTAATGTAGAGGTCGAACGTTGAGAACTCGACAAACAAAGAAAAACTTGGAAATAATATGTATATTAGGGTTGTCGAAGGTTGAAGTTTCGATATACATAAGTCGAAACTTCAACCCTTGACAAGGAAGATAAGTGTGTGAAGGAAATCTCGCTAATTTTGTGATGACGATCTCGCTCTAGAAGGAAATCTCGCTAATTTTTAGATTGTTGAAGGTTGAAGTTTCGACATACATAAGTCGAAACTTCAACCCTCGACAAGGAGATAAGTGGGTGAAGGAAATCTCGCTAATTTTATGATGATAGGATTGTCGAAAGTTGAAGTTTTGACATACATAAGTCGAAACTTCAACCCTCGATAAGAAAGATAAGTGGGTGAAGGAAATCTCGCTAATGTTATGATGGGGATCTCGCTCTAGAAGGGAATCTCGCTAGAAATGTGGGTTGAATCTCGCTGATAAGGTGAGCATCGCTGGGAAGATAGTTTGTTAAAAAAATGCTTGAGGATCTCGCTCATAATTGTCTTCACTTTATTTACTTTCCATAGAAATATATATATATATATACACACACATGATCAATGAGAAAAAAAAGGTAATAATCATTAATGAAAAAATAACAACAATAACAGAATTTTGTTACAACTAATAACTATAATTGAGTAAGTTTAGTTTATTCTTATGATACAATAACAGAAAAAATAACGTTATTGTATCATAAGAATAAACTAAACTTACTCAATTATAGTTATTAGTTGTAACAAAATTCTGTTATTGTTGTTATTTTTCATTAATGATTATTAGCTTTTTCTCTCTCTCTCTATATATACATATTTCTATGGAAAGTAAATAAAGTGAAGACAATTATGAGCGAGATCCTCCTCATGAGTGAGATCAAGCATTTCTTTAACAAACTGTCTTCCTAGCGATGCTCACCTTACCAGCGAGATTCAACCCACATTTCTAACGAGATTCCCTTCTAGAGCGAGATCCTCATCACAAAATTAGCGAGATTTCCTTCTAGAGCAAGATCCTCATCACAAAATTAGCGAGATTTCCTTCACCCACTTATCTTTTATTGTATATTCAATTTTTTTATTATAAAGTTGTACATCATTCTTTTAATTAAGTTGTACATTATTCTTTTAATTAAGTTGTACATTATTCTTTTAATTAAGTTGTACATTATTCTTATAATTAAGTTGTACATTATTCTTGTAATTGAGAAACAATTTTTTTTTATTTGAATATATATATTTTTTTTCAGATCATGGCTTTAAACCTAGGATCTGTTGATCTCGATGTTTTATACGACCATCCATTCATCGATCATCTGTTGTATGGCGAGATCGTACTACTGAAGAAATATCTTGTAGGCGTCGAGAGGCAGTTCTTCAGCGCACTATCCCGCTCCACCTTCGAATACTACCGCTACTGCGTACATCTAGATTCTATGGGGTTGCCAGATTAGGATTTATTCAGGTGGACTGGCATCTGATCACAACCTTGGTCGAGAGATGGAGGCCCGAGATGCATACATTTTATATGTCTGTTGGAGAGTGAACTATCACTCTACAAGACATAGAAGTGTTGTTGGGGTTACCTGTTGATAGTGAGCCGGTCACTGGAGTGATATACGATGACTGGTCAGAAGTTTGTCAACTAGACCTCGGTGCGACCCCACTTGCCGACAAGATTAAAGGATCGAGGTTAAGTTTAATATGGTTAAGAATACAATTTCGTGAGCTGACAGATGATGCAAACCAGGAAACTGTCATAAGATATGAGCGAACATATATACTATAAATGATGGATGGAAGTCTGTTTTCAGATAAATCAAGTCATTTTGTTCACTTGATGTTCCTGCCACTGTTAGCTAATCTCCATGATGCGGGGCGGTATTCGTGGGGTGGAGCATGCTTGGCATGGTTGTATAGACAACTATGCAAAGCAACAAGACCTGAGGTTTGAGAGATAGCTGGGCCTCTCATACTTTTGCAACTATAGGCTTGAGAGCGATTTCCAACAATGGCTCCACAACTACAGCATGTTAATGACGCTCAGTTAGTTGGACGAGCCTATGGTTCTCGGTATGTTGTTTTAATTCAATTTAATTTTTATATCACTGATCTAGTTAATTTAAATTCTAAATTATCAATTTAAAAATTTAGGTGGAGAGACAAATTTTATGTGACTAGGACAGCCACACATGTAGTCAGGCAGTATAGATACATGTTTGATCTGCTTCAACCTGAACAGGTACATTACACTGAACCTAATTGATTATTTTATACACATTTTTATTGTATTTGTCTTTAATATTCTCTAATATAATATTTTGTATTTCAGATTATATGGGAGCCGCACAAAATTATTATGCATACTTTGCCTAATTTTTGTACGAATGGTCAAAACATATGGTGGACGATGAGTCCTCTCATATGTTTTCACATTGGTGAGTGGCATCTTCCTGACAGGGTGATGAGACAATTCGATTTTCAGCAGGATATCCCATCACCTTGTAATACTAAACCCGTACTGCATAATATTAACCTAAGGACTAGAGATTGGTTCGAAAAAGTTGCACATTTGGTAGTGAGATGGCACTATCGTGCAAGGTTTATTGCAGTGGGGGTTTCTCTTGAACAGTTTAACACAGATGTTACTCTAGAATATATTCATTGGTATAATAATATCACAAGGCGCTACGTCACTTGTCCGGGAGCAGCTGTGAGTCATCTGGTAAATGAATGAATATTATCTAATTACTTTTAATTTAAATTTATTTTAAATATTGTCTAATTGTTTTATAATCCACAGAGATCGAACAACAGTAGACTCCGTGAGGTTGCGAATGATCCGAACCAAGTTCTTGCTATATGTAGTGACGACCAAAGCTATATGGAGAAAATTCATTATATGTATGATATACCTATTGTTCCTCCACCAGCTCCTAGATATAGAGGACCTGTTCGGGAAGAGGATGAGTTTGATGAGGTTGCACATAATGTGGAAGAGTTGCCCCCTATGATGCAAACGTAGAGTCAAACTAATTATGTTAGTCCGATGATGATGATGCTAGCATTTGGTTTAGGACATTACGACTCAGAGGCTGGTCCTTCGTCTTCATACGTGCATGGACATGGTCGGGGTCGTGGAGAGCATAATGAATATTTATATTATGAAGCGCCTGCAGAGGTACCAGAGCAACATCAAGAAGAACCCGAGCAACCTCAAGTTCAAAGTCGACGACGACAACCAGCTCGAAATCGACGACGTCCGCCTTGTGGGACACATTGATTTTTGTAATTATTTTTATATAAATGAGATATTTAATTTACATTTTTTTTTATTTTTATGAGTTATTATTTTTTTAATTTATTCTTTTTAGAGTTTAAATAAAATAATAAAATATTTTTAGAAATTGTTTTTATAAAATGGAAAATTAAAAAAAAAAAAAAAAAAAAAAAAGAAAGGAAGAAAGAAAGAAGGTGGAATGTGTAATAATTAAAAAAGGAAAAAAAAAGGAAAATTTGTACTGATGACCCAAAAATTGAAATGTACTCTTGCTCTCTATCAAAATCTCGCTATCTCGCTCAAAATCTCGCTCTCTCTCATAATCTTCATCTTTCTTACTCTCTTCTAATACAAAATTTCATTTTGGGTGATGACATCAGCAAGGTCGAAGGTTCAAAATTCGACCTACCTTGGTCGAATTTTGAACCCTCGAGTTATTAAAACAAACAACAACAATATTTTTATAAATAGTTTGAAAATAACAATATTTTCCTAAATAGTTTCTAAAAGGACAATATCCTTTTAATTTTCTCCGATCTTGTATATAGTGCTATTGTAGTGCACATTTAAAGAAGAAAAAAAAACTCTTATTTTTATGTTATTTTCCACTGTTTTCTTTTTTTTTTTAATTCTATACGCATTGTTATTTAATTTTCTTTTCTTCTTCTTTTTTTTTTTTTTTTTTGTTGCAAGTAGTTTAATAAATTATATAATTTTATATTAAAAAAAATCAGAAATTGAAAGCCCAACTACCCAAGCCCAAACCCCAATTTTCAAAAAAGTTTAAAACATTTCTTTACACTTTTCTTTTCAATTGGAAATCATCGTCTCCTCACAATTTCTCTCTACCCAAGCACAGCCACCCACCACAGCTGCCATGTTCCGTCGCCGAGTTCAGAGGTCGTCCATGCCGACCTTTACGTATATGTACCTATAGGCTGCGACATATGTAGCTGTGGCAGAAGCTTCACGAGTCCTCTCCTGCCTCGTCCCAGCCCCATTGCCAACCCTAGACAAAGTCATTGTCTGTTCGGTCCAAACTTGGTATGATTCCATCACCCCTACGTTTGTAGGAGATGTTAAAACAACTCAACGTCTTTTTGTATCCTCTCTAATCCATTCTTCAGCCTTTGTAATAAGAAATTATCAAAGTTAGCATATTTTTTGTGATAATTTGTTAGTATCTCTCTCATTTAAACTTTTGGGTATTTATACTTTTTGTATTTCAGTAAGTTACATCTTGATACTTGATTTGTAAGTATTGAGAATTGAGTTGTGGTACAATAGAGGATAAGAGATATCCATTCTTGGTGAAAACCCGCCTTTATCATTATGGCTTCTAGAAATGACCATTGAACACCGTTGCTTTGCTTAGATCCAATTTTAAGGCTGCTATCCCTTTGTTTCCTTTTTTTTTTCCTCCTCTTATCTTTTAGATAAATATATTCATGACCAATCATTATATTATCTACTATTAGATTAAGATTCGAACATGACTTCATTTAGGACAAGTTTTTGTCCATTGACAAGGGTTTTGGAGACTATTTTGTATATCACATTACAAAGGCAAATTGGTCTATAATCTCCTATAGTTTGTGGGTTTTCAACTTTGAGATAATATAATATTTGTCCTATTCCATTCTGCAATACTCTTTTGAGTTATTTAAGATTTCAAGACAACTTTCACAAAGCCTTTTTCCAACAATTCTTCTGTATTTTTGAAAGAACAAAATTGAAAATACATTTTTCGTCCCCGTTTAGTTCACAAAAAATTTTAGACGGACGTTGTTCCAAATTACTATCCATTTGTTCATGTTTTGGGAAAGTTGATGTTTATAATTATTGGTAGAAAGAAACAATAGTAGATTCAATAATTTTTTCATCTTCACACCATATATCATTTGAATCTTTAATTCCTATAATCTCATTTATACTTGTTCATATTGATGTGTTTTTTGTGGAACCATTTGGTATTCCTATCTCAAGATCTAAAAACAAAAAACTAATTTCTAAAATATTACGAACACCTCCTTAATTCTTGGATTGCCATGAAAAATGATCACACCTACAAAAAGCAATTTTTTCTTTCGGTAAACCATGAATGCATTGATCTTTTAAACAAGAAACTGATGCACTCAAAACACATAAGCCTGATTAGTTTTGAAGTGAAATTTATTCATTTATTATTTAATTCAATTTATTCCCAAGGATTTCAGATAAATTGTGAAATAAATCTTCTTTGATTTAAATTCCAATTTAAACAACCTTTTTTTTAGAATGGGATTATATATTTATTAACCATAAAACTGAATACTCAATTGAATATAATTAGTAATTAATGTACAATTTTGTTTATGTTAATTTTTTTTGTATAATTATTATTTTATAATACCATATAATAACAATATATTATATAATATATTTTTTAATATTAACAAAAATAATTAAATTTATAATATACAATATTGTTTTTATTTTTATTTTTTTAATATAATTCTACATTTTAAATTTTCAAATTCAAAATTTGAATATAGCAAAACTAAAAAAAAAAAAAAAGTTGTTTTCAAAAGTTCACCAAACATATAGAATGAATTTGGAAAAAAAAAAAAAGTACCCTTTTGTTTCATTTTGATTCGAGCCTATTTTTATTTGGTTTGATTTGATAACGTTATTTCTCATTTTTTTAAAAAAAAACTAACTAATTTGAATTCTAAAAATACTTGTATTTTTAGGCTTTTTTACTATATAAAATGAAATATTTTTTTATATTTAAAAAAACCTCAAAGAAATATAAAAAAGATAATTTAGAAAAGAATGAAATATATTAAAAAAAAATAAGATTCAGAGCCTTTTTAAATATAAAAAGACTTAAAAATAGTATAAATATTTTTTGGATTTTTCTATTAAGAATTTTTCCATTTCTTTTATATTTATTTATTTATTATTATTTTTTATATTATATGTTAATTTAATTTTGAGTTTAAACTTTTAACATTTAGATTTATATATTATTTTAATTTTTAAATTTGAAATTTTCTTGTATATTTGATATTTTTCTAAATCTTAAATTTTAAATTTAACTTTATATTTTTATAAATAAAATCAATTAAAATTTTACAATATACAAATTTTATTTACTAAAATATTCCTATATTCTCACCATCACAACATTTATATAATAATATAATTGAATTAATTTGACTCTATATTTTTTAAAATAAAATAAATAATTTGAGTATGAAATAATATTGTAAATCAAAATTTAACATGATAAAAAAAATTGTATTATTGATAAATAATATTGTAGATCCAAATTTACATTTTCATGCATTCTATATATATTTTATTTAACTATAAAATATGAAAGAATGTAAAACATGTTTCAATTTCTTTTTTTAAAAAAATAATTACCAAAACATATTATAGTTAATAAGAGGTTGATTATTATATTGATACTTAAGTTTAAAACTATTTTCACATTAACTTTCTATTAATTTTGGTTCTAAGAAACTTTCAATTTATTATTTTAAAATAATAAAGATATTAAGAGTGAATCTTTTTAAAAATAAAAAAATATTTAAATTCCATAACAAAAAGTTTGAAAAGTAGAAAAGTGCTTTCTGAAACTTTTGCTAAATATTTTTTTTTGGAGTTTTTTATTTATTAGAATTTTCCTATTAAAATCTTAAATACGTGATATTAATTATTATTTTTATTATTACTGCATTAGGTAATGTTTTTTTAAATATACAGAGTGAGAGATTTAAATGTTGATGGATAATATAATACAATATAAGGTTGATAATACAGAGTGAGAGATTTAAATGTTGATGGATAATATAATACAATATAAGGTTGATAATACAGCTATGAGCTCTGCATATCTTACTTTAAAAAGAAAATTACTTTTCTGATCCTGAATTTTGCATACTATTTCCATTTCCTCTCTAAATTTTGAGTTGAATTTTTATTAAGTCCTACCAAGAAGCTTAAAATGCAAAATTTTTATTTCTAAAATTTGAGATTAATTTTTATTTAGTCTCGAAATTGTAAGCAATAAATTTAGTTTTCATTTTGTTGCACTATTGAAATTTAACACCTATAATTACGATGAATTATTAAAATTGACTCAAATATATTATATCCCAAATCATATCATATTAGCTTATTATAAGTCCTAAAAAAACCTAAATGGAAGTTAACATTATTAAATAAGAGTATCTTCCTTTAAAAATAAAACAAAAATAAAAGGGTAAAATCGAGAAACCAAAAAAAAAGTAACATATTTTAAAACCAATTGAAAATGAAACTAAAAAATGTAATTTTTGAAAGACCGCTGTCTTCCTAGGGTTTATACTTTACTATGAAAGATCCTTTCCGCCTCCATTTCACAAATCACAACTAAACCTAAATTCATCTTGAACAAAAATTAATCAATCCATAAGAAACCCAAAATTTCAAGGAATCAAAGATAATCGCTCATTAGAGTTGTTCATCCGTTCCAAATCGAAATCGAACGAAAGAAACAACAAAAAGAGCAAAAGAAAGCAACTCAGTCCCTTAGATGTTCGTAATAAATTGCGATCATATTCGCAAATCATTACAGGTCTGTAAAAGGCTCATCACCGTTGCGTAAAAACAGATCAATTCAAGGCATTAGCAAATCATTTGAAGGATGTAGCTACTCCAGTGTTCTCCCAAGCGCTATAAGATTGAAAGCAAAGGGAGAGATTGTAGAAAAGTAACACAATCGATGTTGCTTCAAGGGAACGAGTCAAATGGGAACAGATTGAATCCGCACTGACCAGATAATGAAGCTGCAAATACCATGGAATCCAAAATCACTTCACATAAAAGAACAAATTACAGAATGAAATCGAAAAAATAGATCTGAAAAGAGGAGGGCTTAGATCTGTGAAAAAACGAAGAGAAAATGAAGAAGATGAGAGAGATTAGATCTGAGGTGACGAGAATTAAGAAAGGAGAATGGAGGAGTGTTTGATTTAAATAGGAAAAAGGGATTCAATGGGCATAGGGTAACGTGAATAAGGAAGGATCTAGAAGCAAATTTGCGAAACTAACCCAAAACTTCAAAAAAAAAACTATCAAATTGACCTAATCTTTAGAAATATGTTCTTTTAACCTTTTTCGAGATGTGAAATACCTATTTTGTCCTCAGTTTTAAATAAATCTTCTCATTTTTTCCTTGGTTTTTAGGTTTTCTCCCATATGTGTTTTTAGTTACCAAAACATCAAATGAATTATCTGAATTCAATTTTACGTTAAAAAAAATATTATTTTTGGTAAGTATGAAAAATACTTGGAGAAACACAAAAATTGAAAGAAAAGCCTCGAGCGGTTCATTTAAAAGTGAGGGAGAAGTGGGTATTTCACATCTCCAAAAGATAAAAGAAAAAATTATGTTTTTTTCTAAAAAAAAAAAAAAAAGTCCATCTAATACAAGTTTTTTGGGTTTTGGAGCAAATTTGGGTAATTTTCCTATCAAGAATGAATAATTCTTTGTTTTTTTACAAGGAATAATAGAATGAATTGATTGATTATGCTTCTAAATAAATCAAATTAGGTCTAAAAAGAGTTTTGGCCGTAATATTCTTTTTTTAATTTATTATTTAGTAAAATAAATATGGAATAAGAGGATTCGAACGTTCGACTACAAGAGAGTAGAGGAGATGTTCCTCAAATAGTGTTGAACTATGGTGGAATTAGCTTTAATTCGTTTCATTTGTAAGTGAGTGTTCGCACGACGTTTCCGGAGAAACGTGTTTCGTGGAGTTGAACTTGAGTTGGTGTTGATGTTGGAGTTGATTTGATGCGATGTGGTTCGATCTCTAATATTTAATCCTCTGATTCTCTCTCAGTTGGGTGAATATGCTTGACTTGGAGAAGGAAAGCACCGAACGTTCTTAAAGTAGAAGTCTTGGAAGCTTGGAGTAGAAGTATTGGAAGAGTATTTGTGTCTTCAAAGGTCTTTTGCCTTATAGGAGTGCAGCTTCAAGAGTCTTGGAAGTTTGAAGTAGAAGTTTTGGAAGAGTATTTGTGTCTTCAAAGGTCTTCTGCCTTATAGGAGTGCAGTTTCATGAGTCTTGGAAGCTTGAAGTAGAAGTCTTGGAGGAGTATTTGTATCTTCAAAGGTCTTTTGCCTTATAGGAGTGCAGCTTCAGGAGTCTTGGAAGCTTGAAGTAGAAGTCTTGGAAGAGTATTTGTGTCTTCAAAGATTTTCTGCCTTATAGGAGTACAGCTTCAGGAGTCTTGGAAGCTTAAAGTAGAAGTCTTGGAAGAGTATTTGTGTCTTCAAAGGTCTTCTGCCTTATAGGAGTGCAGGTTCAGGAGTCTTGGAAGCTTGAAGTAGAAGTCTTGGAAGAGTATTTGTGTCTTCAAAGGTCTTCTACCTTATAGGAGTGCAGCTTTAGGAGTCTTAGAAGCTTGAAGTAGAAGTCTTGGAAGAGTATTTGTGTCTTCAAAGGTCTTCTGCCTTATAGGAGTGCAACTTCAGGAGTTTTGGAAGCTTGAAGTTCTGCCTTATAGGAGTGTAACTTTAGGAGTCTTGGGAGTCCTCTACTTATTAGTGAATTCTCTCTGGGTCTTTTGAGTGTAGAAAATGCTGTCTTTACAAATGAAGAGAACTTGTCTATTTATAGAGTTCTCAGGTGGACTTCGTGGGCTTGGTTGGTCCATGGGCCTAATTAGTTGGTTTTGGGCCTGATCTGGAATTTGGGTACAATTCATTTTTTTTTTTTTTTTTTTTTTGTAGTTTAGACTTTAAGCCCAAATAGTAATATCAAATTGGACCAATTTAATCTCATCTGATTCATCCGCGTGACGTCATCGAAACTTGTCTTCAATTCAATTTAGGATATGTCTCAACTTCTAATTGGACCTAAAGTCAATATTTAGAAATTCATCGTTAATTTAGCAAATGACATGGTGACTTGTGATTGGTCTAAAATTTCTCATTTAACAAATGCCCCCTTTTCGAGATTTATGCATGTATATTGGTGGATGAATCTCGAAAAAAAATGTAATTTGAGATCAAAGTATGATTTTTGACTCTTTTAATTTGGTGCATCGTTATGATCAAAATATGTGAATTTAGCTCAAAATTTTGATTTGAAATCTTGTTCGTTTGACATACTTTCGCTAAGTAAACTTTAATTTGAACTAAAGTAGGATTTATGTTCCACTTTAATTGCAAATTTAATTTAACTTAATTCGAATTCGGAATAGAATTTGGTGAAATTGAATCTTGATAATTTTGGTTTGAGATAAAAATTTGGGATATGCTCAAATTTACTTGGAAATAAGTATAGAAACTAAGGTTGATTTAAATTTGAGATAAAATTTGGAATATAGCCAAATTTTGACTCGGAATTTTATTCATGACTCAATTTCATGGTTAACCATTCGAATATTGATAAAATTTGGAATATGGCCAAATTTTAATTTGAGACAGATTTGACATTTATCTCACCTGATTTGGCTGGCTTGAATTTAGAATAAAAATTTGGATTAGAAGCTTTAGACTGAGATTTGGAATTATAGTTGATTCTAATTCCAATTTGAATGGAATATGAATTTGAACTTAAATGGAAGAGATTTTGGAAAGCCAACGTATTGGAAGACAGCCTTACTAGCAAGATCAGGCCATTACCAGTGATACCAAGCCATTACCACCGTGGGAAAAAGCGAGAGAATTTTGAGCGAGATTGTGGGAGAGAGCGACACCAGCGAGAGCGAGATTTTGGAGAGAGCGAGATTGTGGGAGAGAGCAACACTGGAGAGAGCGAGATCGTGGGAGAGAGCGAGATCAAAGAGAGAACGAGATCGTGGGAGAGAGTGAGATTGTGAACGAAAAAATGGGAGAGAGCGAGAGTGGAGAGAGCGAGATCAGCGAGAGCATTTCGAGCGAGATTGTGGGAGAGAGTGACACCAGCGAGAGGATTTCGAGCGAGATTCTCCCTTTTTATTATTATTATTATTATTATTATTATTTATCTAAGGCAGTCGTCTGCTTTGTGGCTAGCGATACCAGTCTTAGCGAGATTTCCTTCTCCATGTTGTTGGCTTATATGCCAGATTCTCTCATGTCTTAAGCTCAAAACTCCTCGCCGTTGAATTTGGGGATTCAAAACTCCACCATGACCCCTAATTCAGGGAGGCTTCAATCGAGCATGATCTTTTTTTGTTGACTCTTACTAGTTTCAGCAAGAATCGGTGTTCCACAACAAAATAAACAGTATTCAGTTCGAGTAACCCATGGTTTTATCAGATTTCAACTGATTAGTAGAAAAAATCCCATCAAACTTAGCTATATAAATACTGGCAGGACGCATGCTCTTCTTCATCTTGTAGTGTGATCTCCTTCGTTCTTACATCCTTTCAATCCTTTGTCAATTAGACTTGGATTGCAATAGGAAGCTGTAAGTGAGGAGAAGGGAGAAAGAAGGAAGGATGGGGAATTAGGGCTTCCTTTTTTTTTTTTCTCTCTCTTTTTATTTATTTATTTATTTTTAAACTTGCCCTTTACTATTTTTTTTTGTAGGAGTTACGGTGCAACCAAAGGAGCACAACAAAACAAGTTTTTTTTTTTTTTTAATCTCATCGACTAGTCTTTGGTGCGCTCGTGTATCCTGATCGTCATGAGAGAGGCCCCGCCAAGGCTTACAACTCTCCCATTCGATCACCCTAGATGGATCCCGAAAAGGTCTACTTTGTAGCACTGTTCGTACATCCTGATCGTCATGGGAGGGGCCCCGCAAAGGCTTACAACTCTCCCATTCGATCACCCTAGGGAGGATCTTGGAAAGGTCTACCTTATAGCACCGCTCGTGTATCCTGATCGTCATGGGAGGGACCCCGCAAAAGGCTTACAACTCTCCCATTCGATCACCCTAGGGAGGATCTCGGAAAGGTCTACCTTGTAGTGTTACTCGTGTATTCTGATCATCATGGGAAGGGGCCCCGCAAAGGCATACAACTCTCCCATTCGATCACCCTAGGGAGGATCCTCGAAAGGTTTGCCTTGTTATGTTACTCCTTGATCAAAATTTGAAGATAAGGGAAATATGCCATTGAGTATTTGAAGATGAGACGGATATGCCATCAAACCTTGAAGATGAGAAGAATGTGCCATTAAGATTTTGAACGGAGTTAGGTTGGCTAGAGTCGATCTCGCGTACAAGGCGGAGCCAGAAGAACCAGAGTTTTCCTCACATATGAGCTAGAGCTAGGAAAACCAATTTTGATCTAGCATATGAGGTGGAATCACACCCACATTTTTGGAGAGGAAGCGAAGCTACACAAATTTTGGAGAAAAGGTGAAGTTGTACCAATATTTTGGAGAGGAAACGAAACCGCACTACGACTTTGAAGATGGAGCGAATTGCGTCATTAGTTTGGAGATGAAACGAAGCCATGCCACGACTTGGAGATGAGGCGAAGCCGCATCATTAGTTTGTAGATGAAATGAAGCCACGCCACGACTTTGAAGATGAAATGAAGCCGCGTTATTAGTTTGGAGATGAAACGAAGCCACACTACGACTTGGAGATGAAGCGAAGCCGCGTCATTAGTTTGGAGATGAAACGAAGCCACGCCACAACTTTGAAGATGAAGTGAAGCCACGTCATTAGTTTGGAGATGAAGCAAAGCTGCATCATGATTTTGTAGATCGAGTCATTGAAGATGAAGCTGGCTATACACACCAACCTTGAACTTGAAGATGGAGCGGAGTCATGCACACCGATCTTTAACTTGAAGATAGAAGTGGGACCATGCACACCAATCTTGAACTTAAAGATGGAAAGGCATCAACAAAGCCTCTGAACTTAAAGATGGAGAGACATTAACGAAGCCTCTAAACTTGAAGATGGAAGAGTATCGACGGAGTCTTTTAACTTAAAGATGGAGAAGCATCGATGAGACCTTCGCACTTGAGTTTGAAAAAGCATCGGCAAATTCTTCGCATTTGAGTTTGACAAAACATCAGCCAATGCTTCGCATTTGAGTTTGATAAAGCATCGATAAATCATCGACATCTGAGCTTGAAAAAGCATCAGCCAATCCTTTGCACTTGAGCTTGAAGTATCGGTGAATCCTTCACATTTAAGTTTGAAATATCGGCGAATCTTCTGCATTTGAGTTTGATGAAGCATCAATGAATCTTTGGCAATAGGCTTGACTATGTGACTCTGAGCATAAAGATGGCATCGCAAAACCTCCAGACTTGAGCATGAAGATGAAGCATCGATGAAGCCTCTAAACTTAAAGATGGAGGAGCATCGATGAAGCCTCTGAACTTGAAGATTGAAGAGCATCGACGAAGCCTCTGAACTTGAAGATGGAGAAGCATCTAAGTTTGATTTTAAAGAGGAAGAGAAGCGCATTCCAAGTGTGTGCCTTTTATTTACTGTGCTGGCTCCTTACGAGGGATGAACATCTTCAATCCATTTTGTTGCTCCCAATAGGGATGAACATCTTCAATCTAGAGTGTCATTCTTTAACGAGGATGATCAACATCAATCTTAGTATTATACTTAAGTGGTTGTGGTACCTTTTTTGATGGATTACTTAAATTTCTTTAAGTTTTCTTCGTACCTTTAAAGAAAGGGATCAAATCATGACGTAGTTCAAGTTTTTTTTTTTTTTTTTTTTTGTAACTGAATTGAACTTGAAGTTTCTTTCAAGTTGCCTACATACCCTTCTTAATGATAGAGATCAAGTCATAATGTAGTTCGAAGAGAATTTTTTTTTCTTTTTATGTGCGACTGAACTTAAATTTCTTTAAGTTGCCTACGTACCCTTTATAATGAAAGGGATCAAGTCGTAACGTAGTTCATACAAAGGTTTTTTTTTTTTTTGGGCCGTTCACATTTTAAGCTCATGCGGGCTAGGAGCATCATGCAGCTTAGGCTCTTGCGATGGGGAGCTTTTTCATTTAAACTTCAGAAGCTCTTATTTCATCATGGTTTTGATTATCTTCTTCATTTGTAGGATTCGTCAATATGATGAGTCTTGGCTTCACTATCAAGGAACCTTCTGTACTTATGTCAACAGAAAATTTTCTCTTCATGCGTGAAGGGACACGACTGTGAATCTTTTCGTCGTTCTTTTCTTCATGGAATGACGTTGGCTTCAAGATTTTCATCCTTCCTTTACGTTGATCGCTTGTTATCTTGAGACGTTCAAAAGTAGGTGCTGGAGGTTGATCTTTCTTTGATGTGGATATACTTAGCCTTTTGAAGGCTGAAGTCCGAGTAGAAGTAGTCGTTGGACATTGGTTTTCTTCTCCTACCGTGGCTATACTCAATCTTTGAAAGACTGAAGATCGAGCACTTGAAGGCTTAATACGATCGAAGACAGAAGTTCTTTGCTTCATTTCTTCTGAGTTTTTGACTTCTTCAGCAGTCACATGATTGTTGTCGACTTCTACTATGCCGACAATGTGACATGCAATAACTCATGATACTTTCTCTGGATGATTATTGAGAAAGCTTCTTGGGAGAAATTCTGCCGAAGTTGCCGGCCGTTGGAATTATGGGAAGTCTTTGTCTTCTTTCTTAGCAGACTTAGGCTTCCATGTCATCTTTTTGCCTTTCTTTTTATGAGTATTGTTTCTTCTTCTATAGCTTCGATAAGAACACGACTCTTTTTGGGTGGAGTTTGGTTGTCTTCTCTTTCAATGAGTCACTACTATTCACACTTCGTTGTCATCTTCAACAAGCTCAACTTTCTTTTCGAAATTTGCTGTTTGAATATCTTGTTGGAACTGAACAACCATAGGCTCGAATTCTCCAAACTGGATCGGGCTTTGTCTTTGAGCATGGGACACAGACAGTAATGGAACATTTGAAGTCGCCTCTACTGTAGTGTGATTTGTCTGAGATACTTCATCCAAATCTAGCTCAATCTTCTTTTCACGAGCCAACTTCATAATTTGTTCCTTCAGTACGAAGCACCTTTCAACTGGGTGACTAATGACCCGATGATACTTGCAGTAGTTAGGATCATCTATTTTCCTTCTTGTTCCGGCCGCTTGCATTCCGTTAGCTGAATAAGTTACTTCTCTAGTAGTTACTCCAACATATTTGCCATATCAGAGTCAGGGAATGGATAAACCTTCTCTTGTCGTTCTTTAAGAGTTGGACGATGCTTCTCGCCCTCATTGTGCCTTCTTTCAAATTTTGTTTATTTTCCTTTGGAGGAAAATTTCAGTGGGGTCACATGAACGACCATAGATTCTTTTATAGCACTACCCACGATCTTTTCAGTGCCCTTGGCATCATTTTTGTATTTTCTCCCTTTAGAGACTAGGAAATCTTTAGTTCCCCTGTTGGCAATGCTCACCTCCATATCATGAGCGCGTGTTGCCAGCTCCTCAAACGTACAAGGTTTTATCCCTTATAGGATGTAAAGAAGCTCCCAGTATATGTCTTGAGTGCACATCTCCACTGCAGATAATTCAGTAAGTCTATCTTTGCAATCCAGACTTAAAGCTCTCCATCGGTTGATGTAATTGACGACTGTCTCTCCCTTCCACTGTTTGGTATTTGTCAGCTCCATCATGCTAACAGTGCGCCTTGTACTGTAGAAGCGGTTCGTGAACTCTTTTTCTAGTTGTTCCCAACTGTCAATCACTTCTGGCTCCAAATTAGTATACCAATCGAAAGCATTTCCTTTCAAGGTACGGACGAACTGCTTGACTAGCTGGTCTCCTCTAGTTCCTGCATTTTCCCAGGTTTCAATGAAGTGTGCAACATGTTGTTTTGAATTGCCCTTTCCATCGAACTGCTGGAACTTTGGAGGTTGATACCCAGCTGGCATTCTCAGGTTGTTGATTCTCTTGGTGTATGGCTTCGAGTACATAAAGGAAGTTTGCAACGGTCCTCCGTACTGAACTCTTATGGAGTTTGTGATCATATCCTGGAGCTGTTGAACTGTCAGGGAGGCAACAGAGGTGGATTGTGGTGACTGACTTTCCTGCAAGACAGTCTTTCCTTTGTCATTGGCTTTTGTAGCTGGGGATTAACTTGATTTAGCAGTATCTCGAGCCTGTATCTGATCTCTTAAAGTAGCGATTTCATGATCTCGCTCCTCTACAGCCTTCATTAGGAGATTTATCTTTACCTCCATCTCTGCCATGGTCGACTCAGTCATTATGTCAGTCATCATGATAGACACTACATCAAAATGTGATTCTTTCTCTGATAGATCAGTAATAGAAGTATCGTTTTCAAACAAGGGATTTTCTCTGATGACGATCCCGCCTTTAGGAAATTCCATCAGCTGGCCCCAGATTTCCTCCGTGATGACAAAGCTTATGTAAGTGTTGCTTGCGACGGTAGCTTTGGACGCAACTTTCTTTGGTGCCATCTGTAGAATTCTTGACTCGGATGACGAGAGAGAGATGAAAGGTAGAGATGTCCCATTGGGCGTGCCAATTTGTTCGTACGAGGTTTCCGGAGAAACGTGTTTCGTGGAGTTGAACTTGAGTTGGTGTTGATGTTGGAGTTGATTTGATGCGATATGGTTCGATCTCTAATATTTGATCCTCTGATTATCTCTCAGTTAGGTGAATATGCTTGACTTGGAGAAGGAAAGCATCGAACGTTCTTGAAGTAGAAGTCTTGGAAGCTTGGAGTAAAAGTCTTGGAAGAGTATTTGTGTCTTTAAAGGTCTTCTGCCTTATAGAAGTGCAACTTTAGGAGTCTTGAAAGTTTAAAGTAGAAGTCTTGGAAGAGTATTTGTGTCTTCAAAGGTCTTCTGCCTTATAGGAGTGCAGCTTCAGGAGTCTTGGAAGCTTGAAGTAGAAGTCTTGGAAGAGTATGTGTATCTTCAAAGGTCTTCTGCCTTATAGGAGTGCAGCTTCAGTAGTCTTGGAAGCTTGAAGTAGAAGTCTTGGAAGAGTATTTGTGTCTTCAAAGATCTTCTGCCTTATAGGAGTGCAGCTTCAAGAGTCTTGGAAGCTTGAAGTAGAAGTCTTGGAAGAGTATTTGTGTCTTCAAAGGTCTTCTGCCTTATAGGAGTGTAGCTTCAGGAGTCTTGGAAGCTTGAAGTAGAAGTCTTGAAAGAGTATCTGTGTCTTCAAAGGTCTTCTGTCTTATAGGAGTGCAGCTTCAGGAGTCTTGGAAGCTTGAAGTAGAGGTCTTGGAATAGTATTTGTGTCTTCAAAGGTTTTCTGCCTTATAGAAGTGCAGCTTTAGGAGTCTTAGGAGTCCTCTGCTTGTTAGTGAATTTTCTCTGGGTCTTCTGAGTGTAGAAAATGCTGCCCTTACAAATGAAGAGAACTTCTCTATTTATAGAGTTCTCAGGTGGGCTCGTGGGCTTGGTTGGTCTATGGGCCTGACCTTGGGCCCAATTAGTTGGTTTTGGGCCTGATCTGGAATTTGGGTCCAATTCAACTTTGTTTTGTTTGTAGTTTGGATTTAAGCCCAAATAGTAATATCAAATTGGACCAATTTAATCTCATCTGATTCATCCGCGTGACATCATCAAAACTTGTCTTCAATTCAATTCGGGACATTTGTCAACTTCTAATTGGACCCAAAGTCAATGATTTAGAAATTCATCGTTAATTTAGCAAACGACATGGTGACTTGTGATTGGTCCAAAATTTCTCATTCAACAGTGAGAAATTTGAATTTATGAAACATTTATTGAAGCAGCTAAATTTGATTTTTATTATTTAAAAATTAAGATTTTCCTAATAGTTTATTTGTTTTGTTATATATTTTTTTTAATCAAGGCAAATTTTGATAACATAAAAAAAGCATTTTAAAAAAAATGAATTTTTGTTTTTAACCGTCTCATACTTTTCTAAGAACGATGAAAATTATAGAAAAAAATTGGGAAAAATCAAACGTAAATTCCAAAAACATAAATCTAAAATGAAGTTGTTATATCAAACTAGATCTAAATTTTTATGTTTATTTTATTTTGCTCTTACAAATAATTAGCTTGACACTTGCTAGGGGTGTACATGAGTGAGGTTGGGTTGAGTTGAGGGTATTTTTTGGACCAACTCAAAAATTCGGGTTGGTTTGATTGGCTATCCAAATGACCCAAATAAGATTTCCAACCCAACCCTTAAAATTCAGGTTAGGTTGGGTTGGGTTGTCGGGTTATAACTTATTTTTTTATTTTTAATGAAAAATATGTAAATTTATATACAACACATGAGTAATAACTAAAATCTCATAAAATTAAGATGCTAAATACTAAATATCTATGATATTTATTGTAGTTTTAAACAAAGACAAATATCATAACAATTTTAAAAGAAAAATATTAAAAATATTAAAAATTAATCAATATAAAGAAATTAAACTTTAAACAAAGAGGAATATATATATATATTTATATATATAATTCGGGTTGGGTTAGGTCAATCCAAATTTTTTTTAGCCAACCCACAACCCAATCCAACCCAATAAAAATAGAAAAATTTAACCCAACCCAACCTTTACATTTTGGGTTGGGTAGTCCGGGTTGTTCGGGTTAGTACTTGCTGCTTGATATATTGTTTTAGTTAAATTACCCATTTACTTCTTAAAGTTTTAAGTTTGTGTCAAATTGGTCGTATCATTTTAAAAAATGTTCAATAAAACGTCATACTTTTGATTTTGTTCTAATAAATATCCACACTTTTAATTTTGTGTCATATAGGTTATTGACGCAATCAACATTGGTTTGTTAATTTTAAGAAATATTGAATATATCAATTACCTATCTTATATACTTTTAAAAGTTTATAAACACGTTAGACAAACACATGAAAGTCGAGGGGTTGACCAATATAATTTAACCTATTATTTTTATTATATCTAATATCCACACATAAAAAAATTCGCCTCTTATTTATGTGGCTTGAAATCTTAATCATATACATGGTAACAAACACACTCATAGCTCTATCATTATTTTATTAAAATCAAAGTAAAGGTAAGGAATCAAAATAATTTTTTTTTTTTTTTTTTTTTTTTTTTTTTAAGTTTAGAGACTAAAGTATTTACTAAATTATACATTTTAACAATCAAATACCAAAATGGAAGAAATTTGAAAGTTTAAGGTTCAAATTGGGTTATTGAAAGTTTAAGGACTAAAGTATAACAAATTTAAAAATTCAAAGATCGGATAAAATTTAAGCTCCCGTTTGGTAATCTTTTTTTTATCTATTTAAATTAAGCATATTTCATCTACATTTCTTACAATGATTTGCATGTTTCTTAAATACAATGGTTGAAATCTTAGTTAAATTCTAATAACAAAAACAACTTCTTGAAAGCTATTTTTTTTTTAATTTTTAAAATTTGGTTTAGTTTTTTAAATCATGGGTGAAAAATAGATAACAAATGAAAAAAATTTAAAGGTGGGAGTAATATAAATTAATTTTAATAAATAAAAATAAAAAAAACAAAATGATTATCCATCCAACCTAAATAATTCCAATTTAGCTAGATATATGTTTTAGTTTCTAATAATTAAACGTCTTATCATTTAAGATACATTACATAAAAAGTTTCAATATAATCTTTTATGTTTTAATAATTTTCAATTTAGATCTGGTCAATGAAATTAAAATTAGGGGGAAAAAATACTATCGAAGAAAAAGCTTTTAAGTTAACCTCTACATTTCAAACAAATTGGTATGAACTTCAAGTTTGAGGTGCACTTTCAAAAACAACAATAAACTAGCATTGAGAATTAAATTTAAGAATTGTTGAAAGTTCATAGATTAAAATTAAATAATTAAAAATATACGATTAAAATTGAATGAATTTCAAAGTATATAGATAAAAATGATATTTAAACATAATAAAAAATTTAGGTTAATGTTTTAGAGCTTAGAGGTTTAGATTTTCTTTACACTAGGTCACTAGTTTAAATTATAGAAAAGGAAAAATTTATTAAAAGAACCCATCTTTAAGCTGAAAATGACTTTTGTCCCACCTTTTAAAATGGAAGAATTTTGATCATTTGATTACCTTATCATCAAACAATTTTACAAAAATACTCTTATTTCTTTTTCCTTGTCTTTTCTTCTAGTGGATCTTCTCCGATGTGACTAACTTCGACGAGCCTATGCTCCAACTCTAGAGAGTCCACATGAGCAGCTCTGATCGTCTTCTTCTTCTCTCCTTCTATTCAATTTGTGTCTTAGAGTGAGAGTAAGAGAGAGTGTGTGGAAGAGTGAGAAAACTCATTTCGAGTGCGCAAAATTCTTTTTTGATAATTTTACTCAAATTTGACATCAATTCAAATAACCTCAAGTTTAGAGAGGGGACAAATCTCATTCTTTTCCCCCAAGATTTGGGTCATCCATCTGGTGGGGGAAAACCCCAAAATCCTCAAGTTTATTGTGAAATTGAGAAGCACAGTGGAATACAATAGATATGGAGAAAATATAATATAATAATACATATTTAAATATAATAAATAAAAAAATATAATATGATATAATAATAAACCAAAATTATAAAATAACTAAAGCTATAAAAATTGGGCAATATGAAAATTTAAGTGGAATTTTGAAGTGGATTAACCCACTAATGTATGATTTTAAGATCCACCAAATACTACTATTTATAGGCAAAGAGGCAAATAGGATGTGGCCTTACATGAACACCAAGCATGAATAACTACAAGGCACATGGACAACATGAAGAATAACACATGACTTTTAGAACACTAAAATAATGGGCATCTATTTATTTTTATAATATTTATAATACTCTCCCTTAGATGCTCATATATACACAAAATATGTCTCCTTAAAACCTTATTAGGAAAGACCCAATGAGAAAAAAAAATCCTATTGAAGGAAAAAGAGTATATATTTCATATAATATATACTCCTAAAAGAATACAATATATTTACTCCCCCTCATGAAAACATCACTTAAGATCTATGAGTCACCGCATTCCAATGTTATGCATCAATTTTTCAAAAGTTGTGGTTGGTAATGCCTTTGTAAACAAGTCTGTAAGGTTATCCTTCAAAAATCTGTTGTACAATAATGTCGTCATTTTCTTCAAGATCATGAGTATAGAAAACCTTCAGTGAAATATGCTTTGTTCTATCTCCGTTAATATATTCTCCTTTGATTTGACCTATGCAAGTTGTGTTGTCTTCGTAGAATATTATTGGGAGATTTTTATTTGAAGACAAACCACATGTTTCACGAATGTGCTGAGTCATTGATCTTAGCCATACACATTCTAGACTAGCCTCGTGAATTGGAAGAATTTCAGCATGATTTGAGGAAGTGGCCACTATGGTCTGTTTCACCGATCGCCGTGGTATAACATTCCTCCACATGTAAACAGATAGCATGTTTGAGATCTAGCGTTATGTGGATAAGATAAAAATCCAGAATCTGCATAACCAGGTCAAAATTTGATTCATTTGAATAAAACAAACTCATATCGGTTGTTCCTTGAAGATAACGTAGTATATGTCCGTTCCAATGTCTTTTTGTAGGAGAAAAACTATATATAGCTAATAAATTTACTGAAAATGCAATATTTGGTCTTGTATTATTAGCAAGATACATAAGTATACCGATTGCATTAAGATATGATACTTCATGGCCAAAAAGTTCTTCATTATCGTCTCGATATTGAAATATATCTTTCTTTATATCCAATGAACAGACTTCCATTGGAATATTTAATGGATGTGTTGTCTATATAAAATCTTTTAAAAAATTTTCCTATATAAGTTGACTGATGCATCTGCTAAATGCTCAATTTGTAAATCAAGGCTTATTTTATTTTTTTTGAGATCTTTCATCTCAAATTATTTCTTAAGATATTCCATTGCCTTTCAAAGCTCTTTAGGAGTTCCAATTATATTCAAGTTATCAACATATACAATTATAATAGAAAATCCTGATTGTGATTTCTTTATAAAAACATATGGGCATATTAGATTATTTTGATATCCTTTTTTCAATAAATATCCACTCAGGTGATTGTACCACATCCTGTTTGTTTCAATCCATATAGTGATCTTTGTAACTTTATTAAATACAATTTCCAGGAATTTGATGTATATGTTTCAGGTACCTTAAATCCTTATTGGATTCTCACATAATCATCATTATCAAGAGATTCATATAAATATGTTGTGACTATATCCATAAGATGCATATCAAGATTTTCATACACAATCAGACCAATTAAATATGTTAGTGTAATTGCATCCACCACTAGAGAATATGTCTCCTCATAATCAATACCAGGACTTTGTGAAAAAAAAAAACTTGTGCAACTAGTCTTGCTTTATATTCTTGTGAGCTTATTATTTTCATTTCTTTTTCTCACAAATACCTAATTGTATCCCACAGGTTTGACACCTTCTGGTGTTCGGACACTGGTCCAAAAACCTGTTGTTTTGAAAGTGAGTTTAATTCTGCCTCGATTGCTTCTTTCCACTGAAGCCAATCATTTTCTATTTCGACATTCTTCAACAAATTTTAGTTCAGGATCCAGATATAATATCAAGAGCAATATTATATACAAAAATCTTGTCAATAACTACATTAATTCGATTCCATCTTTTTCCTGGCATGACATAGTTTATTGAAATCTCATTATTATCTTTAGATATTTCACCTTCCCCACTAGTCATATCGAGGATTTCTTCATGAATATTTACATCCTCAACCAAGTCTTTTTTACTATTACTTATTTTTTCTTTTTCAAGGATTTTCATCTTTGGAACCCACTAGTCTACCATACTTTTGGCGTGTTTTAGACTCATTAGTGACAACTTGTTGTGTTGGGATATCAATTTTTTATGGAACATTTGCAGCTGGTATAGGTCACCTAGTTACTTTCTTTGAATCTATAAATACATATGGTAAATGATTCCTTATATTTTGCAAATGAATTATTTTTTGAACTTCAAGTTCACATTTGAAGGAATGACGAAGTTCTATTGCAAAAGTAGGGATTGTCCCATTTTTTAATTTTCACATAATAGAAACTTACAAAACCAAAATATGCATAAAATCAACTAATTTACAACATGCTGAGGGAAGGGAAATAGAAATTAGGGTTTATAAATCAAGAAACTTACCCTCGAAGAACTGGTCTTCATGAATCCTCTTCTCTAAATTGATCACGATCAAGGAAAAACAGAATGACTACTATCATAAGATCTTCCTCTGTATTCTCTGTAAGGAATGAAAGTTTACAGGAGGAGTGGGCTCTGTAATCTTTTGGGAGAGGGAGAAAGAATTGAGAGAGCAATTTTCTTTTGCAATGAATTCTTCAGAAAATCTAGAGAGAGCGGTTGTTCTCTGTGAACCTTCTGTGAAGAAGACGAAAAACCACTTCTCGTTACCACGATTGACCAAGAGAGAAAATGTCACACCCCACATTTTTTTTAGTAATAATGTAATTTCAGTAATTTTTATTATCGAAGGGCATTTTTGGAATTTTGAACTTCTAGTGTAATTGCGGGAATTTAATTGTTGGTGTTAAATTATTCAATTTAGAAACTAATGACAGGAATTAATTTCATTTTGGGAAGGAAAGGAATTTAATAGTATAAAGTGGAATAAGGAAAAGAATAAAATATAGTTTATTATTATTATTATTATAACCCCTCCCCCCCCCCCCCCCCATTTTCTCTTCTCCCGCACATGAAACCGAACCCCCCTTCGATTTTTATTTTCGTGGCTCGCTGCCCGACCAGATCGCCAGCCGCCATCCTCCTCCGCCCAGATCCGAGCTACCTTCCTCCTCCATCCAGACCGTCGAAGCTGTTCGACCGCCAAGATCCGAGCTGCCGACCTCGACCGCCCAGATCCGAGTTGCGATTCCCATTTAGATTTGGGTTAAAAAAATTTTATCTTTATATTTAGAATTCAGATCCAAGATTGGAGTACTTCGAAGTGCGTTGCCTGCTGTTCAACGGATTCGAGTTCGTTCGGCAAGTATTTTGGTAAGTTGTGATCCTTGTTGTTGGTTGTTGGGCACTTATTGGTTGTTGGACTAATTGAGAGTTTGGTTTTGTACATTGAAGGTTACAAGTCGTTGTCTTTTGAGTTCTAAAATCAGCTAAGAGGAAATTTGGAGTCGAAATCTCGCGAGTGTTGTTGATCAAGTTTCGTTGGGTAAGTTCATTGGTGATCTCTGAATTAAATTTGTATGTATGGATCTTAGTTCCATGAATTGAAAATTAGTGTTATGTTCTGTATTAGGGGACTTAATTCAGGGGTTTTTTGGTTGGAGATCATTAGCTTGGATTAATATCTGAATTTGACTTTGAGGTAAGTAATCTTACTACTGGAATTGCCCACGGGCCAGACATTAGATAAAGTTAGTATGATAGATGAATATTATGATAGAACGATGACATGATAGACTGATAGTTTAGTATAACCAATGTATGTTCTTGATTGAGGATCTGAAAGATTTATTTGTGCACGTAGATACTTAAATGCTAGCATGAGATGATATTTGATTCCATGAGGTTGTAATTGATCTATGGATATTGAGGCATGTATGTATGTCATAGAACCATATTATGATAATTATGATGTTGAGACTATGATAGTGATTTTACTGATTAGTTAGATGCCCACTAGATATTGTATTTCCTTTGGGATTCACCAGACTGTGTTTCATTCGGGATTCACCAGATATTGTGTTTGGGATTCACCAGATTGTGTTTCCTTCGAGATTCACCAGAGGTAGTGGGCATACTTAATTAAAGTAGGATAGAAACTAGTTTTGTATGTATGTATGTGTCCCATGAGAACTAGGACAGTTTATATGTTATACCAGAGGTAGGCATCTAGAGGACATAGATGCCTTACCTGACCCTAGTAATGAGGTTACTTACTGAGTATTTTATACTCATTCTTTCTCATGTTGTTGTTTCAGGTAAAGGTAGAGATGCACCGGCGATGGACAAGCAGAATTCGTTATCGAGCCATTGGGACTAGTTTTATGCTTCCGCTCATGAGACTTAGATTTCCTTTCATGTTTTGCCTAATTTTTCAGTTTTGATATTTGAAACCTATTATTAAGAATTGTTTTCAGACTTATTTATTAATATTTATGATTTATGGGTACCCTATTGTTGTTTTTAATATTTGCATTTAATAAAGGACTTTTGAACTTACCTTATTTATTTAGCATTTATTTCACCATAAAAGATTGTCATTTTAAGTCTCATGCATGCATGTATTTAGTAACAGCCTAACTTAAGTCTTTGGGGGTCGAGTCGTTATAAAAAATAGGGGGAAGGAGTTACAACTCTCTCCCAAATTAATTTCTAAAAAACAATGAATTAAATTTAATAAATAACAATTATTTAATAAATTATTTAATATAGTATATATATATACATGATAATTAACTTATCGTATAGTATATATTAAACTATATGTTATGTCAAATATAAAACATAACCAATAGTTTTTATATTGTATCAAATACCATATAATCTATAGTTTTTATTCTCTCAATCATTTGTAGTATTTAATATAAATCACATTTATACTAAATTTAATTATATGAATCCAATTCATATAACTAATATTTGAATTATATTCAAATATTTATTTCCCCTCAAATAAACTTTATATTATAATGTATCAAATACATTATATTAATTATATCACATATAATTAATTTAAATGAATTATATCATATATAATTAATTCCCTAAATTAATTTAAACAATTCAAATTAACCTATTGAGCTACAGAGGAGACCTTGTAGACTTTTAGATTGAAGTTCCAATGGTACTTGAATAATTAATTAAACTCATTTAATTAAATTAGTCAATATCCATTAATTATCAGTCACTCCACTAAAGATCGATAGCTGCACTTTTCGCACTACAGATATATTTCTGTGTCCATTGGATATAACCAGTCAATAGGGCAATGACCTTTCACTAATTGTTCGTAAGTACAGCTGGGCTAAAATTACCATTTTACCCTTGTAGTTACATCTAACTCCTTAAGTACCACTGATTCCTCTAGTGAACAATAAGTCATAGTCCAATTATGACCAAACCCCTCTCGAGCCAAGAGAAGGTGTGGCGCCATATTGTTCAAGCCCTGAAATCAACCCTTAAGGGAGTAATTTATCTACTTACCCAGATGTTAGGGAAGAAGTGAATTTCGTCTTGTGTAGCTGTATTCCCAGCTCTTTAATCAAACGAATACCCAAAATGATAGGCTTATTGAATCGGTGATCTAGCCACTCTCACCCATACAAATCAAAGGGCTGCCTTCATAGGCAGAAGTTCACAACTCACTCAGGATTCAGGTCAAGTCATCTATGGTCATCCTAGTGAAATGTAAGTCTCTATTATTAACAGTGTTATATAACGAGGCTAATCATTTCATGGTTCGATCTTATACAAACTCCTTTATATATAATACCCCCATTCACATGTCTTCACATGAATGATCAAGATCAGATCATTTGTAGCACTTTACAACAATTGTAACATCTACAAAACGGGTTGTATTCGTAGTGTCACCAAGATAAGGTACCCAACCTTGTCCATCTACTACCGACCATTTAGGTTATCACTTAAACATGATCTACCTGTATGTTGGGTTTTATGTCCTAAAACTCGTGGTTTGTAAACAATAGAACTTATTCTGAAAATTCAATAAGTTGTTATTGAATATATATATTGCTTATTAGAAATCCAATAAACCTAAAAGACCATTGGCTATTACATCAGTACTTGAACTTTATGTGGAGACATAAAAGTGGATCAGGTTCGAGTAAATAGTCAAAATGATTTATAGTATATGAATAAGGTTGGGTGCCTTATTTTGGTAATACTATTGGATGTGACCTACTCTATAGTTGTTACAAAGAGTTGTAAAGTGCTACAAACGAAGTGATCCTAATTCGTATATGTTATGACATGAGAAGTGGGGGTGTCCTGTGCAAATGGGTTTTGTACAAGATCAAACCACGAAATCGGTCACTCCTACTTTATAACGTTGTTTACTGTTTAAGACTGACTATTTCAAAGCGATGACTTAGGTAACTTGACCTTAATCTTGAGCTAACTATGAACTCCTTTTTATCCGGGATTATCCTTAGATTTGCATAGGTGAGGGTTGGCTCAACAACACAAACTCAATAAACTCCTATTTCAGAAGTAAGACCGGATAGATAGCTGGGGACAAGCAAGAAAGAATTCACTCTTACCCTGCTGTTAGGGATAGTAGAGAGGTTGTTCCCTTAAGTGCTTATTCTAGATCTTGAACAAGGGGCCTCACCCTCTCATTGGTTCGAGAGGGACTCGGTTTGTTGATTGGATCATAAATTAATTTCATTAGAGGATCAGTGGGACTTAAGGAACAAGAAGTAATCTAGGGGGTAAAATAGACATTTGACCCAGTCGTTATTATGAATAACCTGTGAAGGGTTAAATTACTAATCATGGTTATATCGAGTGGACATAATATCTACAGTGAGGGGAGTTCAACTATGGGCTTTAGTGGAGTGACCCATTAGTTAACGAATGGGGGTTAATTCAGTGTAATGAGTTTAGCCAATTAATCTCTTATCGTTGGAGCCCATGATCTATAGGTCCGTGAGGTCCCCCTACTAGCTCGTAAATGGATTAGCTTTAGAATAGTGTGATAAGTTAATTTGAAACGTTCAAATTAGAATTAAAGGAATTAGTAATTATATGAGATATAATTACACGTTTAATTTTAAGAATTAAACGGAATTGGAGAATTAATATTTAAATATGATTTAAATATATGAAGGTGAATTTATGTAAAATTAATTTAATATTTGATATTAATATAATTAGAATTATTTCAATTATTTAAATAATTATTTATTAATTTTATTAAAAAAATAATTTATGAAATTAATGTTGTAAAATTAATAATACTTTCAATTTTATAAATCAAAATTGATTTTGAAATCAATTTTGGAAAAATTAAAAAGTGCTCACACAAAATTAACAAAATGGAATTGTGGTTTATTCTATTATCACCTTTAAGTTGCTCACAAAACCCATCTCTTTAGGCTTCAATTACTCCAAGCATAAACTGCATCTCATGCACCCATCTTCTTTACATGATAGTTTGCAATATATTGAGAAGATTAGAGTGGAATTGAGGCATTCAATCGATAGAATTTTTGTTGAAAAATTCGTGTTGAAGAAAGGGTTCTTCAAGTGGGTTGCTGTTGTGAGCTCTTTTCCAAGTTTTCTTCATTCAAGCTTATTTTGAGTCCCACAACTCAATCTAGAGTACCAAGAGGATAGTGGAGAAGATCTTGAGGTAGTCTACAACAAGGTTTGGAGAAATCTGCAGCTGGAAATCGAGCTTTGAAGAAGTTCTTCAAAGGTATGACTTGAAACCCACTTTTTTCTGCAAGAGCATATTTTAGTTTCTACCAAAATTAATGAATTAGATGGTGGGATTGATGCCCTAAAGTCTCGTGTCCTGTAGTTTGTACGAACGCTTGTGATGTATAATATATGATATTTTACTTCACTTCTTGATTTTGCTCAGTTGTTTGTTTTATTTGCTTTACCACAAACCAATAAACCTAAAATCCCTAGTTATCTATATGTAACTTAAGCTTGTATGTGGTGACATACAAGTGGATCATGTATTAAGTGATAACCAAAATGGTTTGTAGTATATAGATATAGGAGAGAAACCTTATCCTGGTAACGTTACGGATGCGGCCTGCTTTGTAGAATGGTCACAAGTGTTGTGACTTCTCATAGATGGTCTGATCCTGATCATTCATGTAGGGGACATGCGAGCGAGGGCGTCCTATACAAAGATTTTGTATAAGACCTGACCACGAAGTTATGTCTCATTATATAACACCATTCATGACAGAGACTTCACGTCACTAGGATGACCATAGGTAACATGACCCCAATCCTGAGTGAGTAGGGAACTCCTGCCATTGAGGGCGGTTCTTTGATTTGTATGGGTGCGAGTGGCCAGGTCGCCGACTCAAACCTACCATTTTGAGGATTCATTTTATTTGGGAGCTGGGAACTCAGCGACATAAGATGAAATTCACTTCTTTCCCGAAGCAGGGGTAAGTAGACAGATAGCTCCCTTAAGGGCTGATTTTAGGGCTTGAACGATGTGGCGCCACACACCTTCTCTTGGCCCGAGAGGTGTTCACACATAGTTGAACTATGTTGTATTGTTCATTAGAGGAATCAGTGGTACTTAAGGAGTGAGATGTAACTACAAGGGAAAAATGGTAAATTGGCCCAACTGTACTTATGAGCATCTATGAAGGGGGATCGTACTCATGATTGGTTATATCCGATGGACACAAAAATATATCTGTGGTAAGAAGAGTTCAGCTGTTGGTCTTTAGTGGAATGCTTGACAGTTAACGGATGGTGGATCTCGTGACTAAATAGTTTAATAAGCTATTCACGTACCGTTGAAGTTTCGAGGCACAAGTCCATAAGGTCCCCTTGGTAGCTTGGATAAAGTTGAGAATTAGTTTTTAAGTCAGTTTTAAATGTTCAAATTGACAAGAGGGAGTTTGATTATATATGATATAATTGAACTGGTTAATTATATATGATATAATTGACTAAATGTATGAGATACATTATTTTGGAGGAAATTAGATATAAATATGATTTATATCAAGTAGAGGAGAAATTACTATAGTAGATATATGATATCAAACTATAGGTTAAGAATATAATATGATTATATTCATTAATTATTTAATTAATCTATTATGTGATAATGGACCAAGAATTTCTCTTGAATCGTGTGAAAGTGGGAATATTGATTTTTGGTTATTATAACTGAATAATAAAATTAAAATTGGTTTCATTTTGCAAAGAGTTCGAAAAAATTGCTCCCAGTGTGGAAACTTCATGATCGCTTAGTTGAGAGCCTATACGATAGTGCCCATCGCCTAAACGATCGCACACTCGTGCACTAAACGATCGCACACGTTCTCTAAACGATCACTCAGTTTTTCTAAACGACCGCTCAATTTTTCTAAATGATCGCTTAGCGTGCCGAGTTTTCTAAACGATCGTATACTAATTGCTAGACGATCACTTAGTAAATCTTACACGATCATGCACCTTTCTCTAAGCGACGAGCACTCGACTATACGATAGTCACTACTATGTCCCACTTGCTTGTCGTTCTACACGATCGTTATTTCCTCCTTCCTTTACCAATTCCATCAAAGTCCACTCTTTGGATTCTCACTCCAAGAATACCAAGGGCTTCAAGTGGTAGTGTCGTCCTCGGTTGCTACTTGTTTGTGTATTATTGTTCATGTAGATGATCGTGCTGTTAGGCGACTGAATGCTGGGTGATTTAGTTCGTAGAGGTTTCGCTTTCATTGGATTGAGTTCGAGTGAAGATAGTCTTTAATTGGTACGTTTACTTAATCTATTGTAGTTTATTTGTCAAAGCATTCCTATAATTAGTGTTAAATTGCATACCTGTTTTTCAGAATGTGTGTGTGGTAATTTGGTCATAATGACATAGAAAATATCCGAACGCACTCATGGATACTCTTGTTTAAGAGTTCCTTCATTAGAGTGCTTATTGATCCTTGTTGCTTCCATTGCTTGCTGATTCAGTCCTACACTGTATGTCTCTACATACATGTTTAAGCTATAGAAGATAACCTTGGATGTTGGGTTAATGTTACTAAATGCTGAATAAAACATCTCATATTTTATTAAATGAATAAAATGTTTGTACATTACAATTACAAACTATAGTACCTACGAGATTTAGGGCATCAACCCCAACAACATTGATCTGTATGAGGATCTAAATGAGACAATAACGATGCATTCTATGTAATTTCTTTTTCTAATTTCTTAATTCCTCCCCCTAATGTTGGAAAATTTTGAAGGATCTCATATCGAGAGTTCAATGAGCAGGTTTAAATCGCTCCGATTTCACAGTGACCGAAACACGAAAGATATACATTCAATTATGCACATTAAACCTAATTATTGGCATGCTCAAACACAATAAATAACAGGGAAAGGGTTTGTACCAGTTGAAGACTCTCTTCGAACGTCCGAACCCTAAGCAGCGGAAACCCTCTAACGGATCTACCAATACCCGGCTATATGTCGACTGCAACAGCACGATCAGTACAAACACGAACACTGCAGCGGGGACAACACCACCACTAGTCAAACCCAGGTATCCTTGGAGTGATAACCCAAAGAGTGGGCTTTTGTGAGTTTAGTAGAGGATGGAGGACAATGCGTCATGTAGACGATAAGCAAGTGGGGGATAACATTGTGCTATCGTATAGCGGAAGTGCTTATTGTATAGTAGAGCTACACGATCGTGTAAGAAAAGCTAAACGATCCTTTAGGAAAAATGTATACAATCGTTTTGAGAAAAACGTGAGGTAGACGATCGTTTAGATGGACGAGCTTCTATCATATAAGCTCTCGCGATCGCTTTCATGAATTCTTTTTGGGCACTGGAAAATTTGAATGCTCGATCTAAAAAATGAAAAGGATTTTCATTTTTAATCTGCCGGTTACCATAACCAATGCAGCCTACTTCCCACGTTCGAACGTGGACAAATTAGTTAATTATCAAATAATTAATCAATTAATTTAATTAATAAATATAATCATATTATATTTATATCCTATAGTTTGATATCACATATCTACTATAGTATTTTCTCCTCTACTTGATATAAATCATATTTATATCTAATTTCCTCCAAATTAATGTGTCTCATACATTTAGCCAATTATCTCATATATAATTAACCAGTCCAATTATATCATATATAATTGAACTTTCTCTTGTCAATTTGAATATTTCAAATTAACCCAAACACTGGTTCTTGACTTTATCCAAGCTACCCAGGTGACCTAATGGACCTGTGACTCGAAGCTCCAACGGTACATGAATAGTCGACTAAACTCTTTAGCCATGTGATCCACCAACCGTTAACTGTCAGTGATTACACTAAAGACCAACAGTTGAACTCTTCTTACCACAGATATATTTATGTGTCCATCGGATATAACCAATCATGAGTACGATGACCCTTCACAGATGCTCGTAAGTACAGCTGGGCCAATTTACCGTTTTTTCCCTGTAGTTACATCTCACTCCTTAAGTACCATTGATTCCTCTAATGAACAATACAACATAGTCCAACAATATGTGAACAACTCTCAGGTCAAGTAAATATCATATATTAACAACACAAGTGTTCGTATACTGTTTACAAACTATAGGACACGAGACTTTAAGGCATCAACCCCAACAATCTCCTACTTGTCCTAAAGCGAAGTGGGGTGTACAAAGAACTTAGTACAAAACAATAAACTAGGGCATAAAAGCCCAGTACAAGAAAATCTCCCACTTGCCCTAGTCCAGCCGCGGGCGATCTTGTAGACCCATGCTCCGTAGGTGACCCTTAATCACTATAGCCATGAGAGCCTTCGTAAACGGGTCGGCAACATTGTGCTCCGAAGCGATCTACATGACGATCATGTCCCCTCGATACACGATCTCGCAGATCAGATGATACTTCCACTATACAGCTTCTATATTAAGAGTAAAGACTAACCCTAATGTGGACTTGCGAGAGTCCTTATCAGTCTGAAAGTCAGAATTTGTGTATCTTGTAAGGATCAATTCCCTCGAACCATACACGAGTATGTAGTCCTTCGTTCTCCGAAGATACTTGAGGATGTTCTTCACTGCGGTCTAGTAACCCTGGCCTGGGTTGGACTGATACCTACTAACTATGCCCACAGTGTAGCAGATGTTTTGATGAGTACAGAGTATCGTGTACATCAAATTGCCAATGGCAGACGCATATGGGACCTGTCTCGTTTCCTCAACCTCTTGAGGCGTCTTAGGACACATTTACTTAGACAAAGTGACTCCATGCGGGAACGGCAGTAGGTCCCTCTTAGAGTCTTGCATCGAGTACTTGAGCAACATCTTGTCAATGTACGATGCATGAGACAGTGCTAGCACTTTATTCTTACGATCCCAAAAGATCTGGATACCTAGAACAAACTGAGCCTCTCCCAAATCTTTCATTTGGAATTGGGTTACTAGCCAGTTCTTAACTGCAGTCAGTAGACCTACATCAATCCCAATGAGTAGGATATCGTCTACATACAACACTAAGAAGACTACTGAAGCGTTGATGATCTTCTTGTAGACAAAAGGTTCATCAACATTTTTGTCAAAGCCATATGACTTGATCGTAGCATCAAACCGTATGTTCCAAGATCAAGATGCCTGTTTCAGTCCATAAATGGACCAATTTAGTTTGCAAAACTTTTGCTTTTGACCTTGGGCTATGAATTCCTCGGGCTGCACCATATAAATGGTCTCCTCAAGATTGCCATTTAGAAAGGCCGTCTTAACGTCCATTTTCCAGATCTTATAATTATAATAGGCTGCAATGGATAGGAGGATGCAGATCGACTTTAACATGGCAACAGGCGATAAAGTCTCCTCATAGTCGACTCCCTCTACCTGGGTATAACCCTTTGCCACAAGTCAAGCCTTGAAGGTCTGTAGCTTCCCATCAGCACCCCATTTTCGCTTATAGATCCATTTACAACCTATAGGGTGAACCCAATCAAGCTAATCTATAAGATCCCATACTGAGTTAAAGTACATCAAGTCCATCTCGAGATCCATGGCCTTGACCCATTCATCTCGATCAACATCCTCTATTGCCTTCTTATAAGACAACGGATCCTCAACGTCGCCATTTGCTACCATAGTAAGGATTTCCATGAAACCCAGATAACGAACGAATGGGTTCACAACCCTCCCACTACGTCGAGGTTCCCTCAACTCTTGAGGTGGAACCCACCTATTGGATGAACTCCCATCAACAACTCTTGTTGATGCAGCAGGCTCTTCAATAACTCTTGTTGAAGTTTCAATAGTTTCATTGGAAAGCTCACGTAACACGACTTTGCTTCGTGGACTGTGCTCTCTTATATGATTCTTCTCTAGGAAAGTAGCGTTTGTTGAAACAAACATCCTATTTTCTGTTGGATCATAAAAATAACCCCTTCGTGTACCTTTGGGGAAGCCTACAAAGAGGTATAATCTCGACCGTGGTTCCAACTTCTTGAGATTAGCCTAAAAAACATGTGCAGGGCAACCCCAAATGCGGAAGTGATGTAAACTAGCTTTATGCCCATTCCACAACTTCAGAGGTGTTCTTGTAACACTCTTGAAGGGAACACAGTTGAGTATTTACACCATAGTCTCCACTGCGAAACCCCAAAAGGAGTCTGGTAAGGAGCGTAACTCATCATCGAGCGAACCATGTCTAACAAGGTCTTATTTCTCCTCTCCGCTACACCATTCTACTGAGGTGTACCCGACGTCGAGAGTTGGGAAACGATTCCATGTTCTATCAAATAGTCCTGAAATGCCGAGTCCAAAAACTCTCTACCTCGATTTATTCAAAGTGTTTTAATCCGTCTATCCAATGCATTTTCAACTTTAGCCTTGAACTCTTTGAACTTTTCAAAGGATTCAGACTTCCGTTGTATAAGATAAGCATATCCATACCTGGAGTAATCATCAGTAAAACTGATAAAATACTCATAGCCACCTCGGGCTCGCACATTCATAGAACCACAAAGGTCAGAATGTACTAACTCAAGAGGCTCTTTGGCTCTAGAACCTTTTCTAGTAAAAGGTCGTTTAGTCATCTTACCCTCAAGGCAAGATTCGCACACAGGTAAAAAATTTTCTTCTAACTCACTTAGAAGTCCATTCTTCACCAATCTTTCAATCCTATTGAGATTAATGTGCCCTAAACATAGATGCCAAAGTTGGGCATTTTCTTTTGGATAAATTCGTTGACATTTTGATTGAGTTACGACAGTTCTGAACATTTCAGTATTATGGAGGGAATTAATGGCTAACGACCTTAGCACACATAAATTCGATTCCAGATTTGCTGTGCAAATAAAAACATCATCTTTATGAATAAACGCTTTACTCAAATAAAAGGAAACAGTGTATTTACATTGCAATAAACACTTATAGAAATTAGGTTCCTTTTTAGTTCAGGAACATTATATACATCATTTAAGATAAGAAGCCCTATTCTGTAAAGCTAACTGGAGTCCTCCCACTGCCACAGCTGAGATGACGTGCCCGGTGCCTACTCGCATCATCATCTCACCAGCCTTCAGTTGTCGCCAAGATCTAATCCCCTGAAAAGAAGAACAAACATGGTTAGTGGCGCCTAAATCAATTATCCAAGCAGAATCATCATTCTCCACTAAACAAGTTTCAAGCACAAATAAATCACATTTACCTTTATCTGCCTTGGCCTTAGCCTTGGCTGCTTCCTTTTCCTTCAGTTATCGAGGAAAATTCCTCTTTCAATATCCATCTTGGTTGCAATGGAAATACTTTCCCTTAGCAACTGGTGGACGCCTCATCGAGGCGACAAGCGATGGGTTAGCAGGTGCCTTCCCTTTTCTCTTACCACCTTTCTTCTTCTTTCCCTTTGCAGAGTTAGAAGTAAAAGGTGCAGACTTCGTTCCTGAGGCTGAACCTCTATGGAACATCCTGGAGGATGAAGCAACATTTGCCTCACCCTTGTGCCTCTCCTTACTTTTCAGTAAGGGCGAGCATGGTAGACCGATAAACCGACACGACCGACCTAAATCAACCAAAATAGGGTCGGCCGATCGAAAATCCAAACAAATCGGGTGGGGGTCGGTTTCAAGATTACCCGCCAAATTAGATTTTGGTCAAGCACACAAGGGTTCGAGTCTCGACCAGACCCGACTGAAATTTAAAAAAAAATATTAAATAATTGAATAATAAGTCGTTCAATTTTCCTTCTCTTCTTTCGTGAGTTCTGTCTGCACGCCGCAAATTGTTAGGGTTTTCTTCGGTTTTCAGCTTCTTCTTCCGGCTTTCTTCTTCTTCCTTCTTCCATTCCTCTTCCTTGATTGCTAATAATTCTTCTCCTTCACTTGCAAATTGTAGAGGGTCCGACTTTCAGAGACAACCGTACGCCGCGACCCCTGCTCGTCTTCGCAGTCCCTTTCGCAGTCCGATTTTCAAAAGCAACCGTACGCTGCTGCTCGTCTTCTTCAGTTCTTCGTAGTCGTTCTCAGTCACGGTCGTGTCATTCCTTCATTCCTTTCACATCGCCTTCGTGCTCGTCTTCGTGCAACTGCAGAGAACTTCCTTTCGATTTTCAGCCTCAGGTCCGATTTTCAGCCGTTCTTTGTATTTTGTAATGTATTCTAAATGGAAATTAGTTTGAAAATAATGTAAATTATGAATTGACTTTGATTTATGGATGTGTGGTTAGTGGTTGACTTAAAAATCTTACTGAGTTTATGTAAAGCTAAAATCCTTTGAATTTTTGTGAATCGTGTGATACTGACGAGTGACATCTGATGCTTAAAAATCTTACTGAGCATGGAGTTTGATGGAACTGCAACTGATGCTTCAAAAAATGAACGAGATGCAGAAGAAACGGATGCCAATACAAATATCATTAATGTTGATTCAACAAATGAGACATCAGATGTTCCAAATCCTTCGAAAAGAAGGAAGGCGGTGAAAAAATCCATGGTTTGGGATCATTTTGAGAATCTAAAAGGTGATCCTAAAGACCCTCATGCTCAATGTATGTACTATGGAGTTATCTATGCATGTCATTCCAAACGTAATGGTACTGAGACTATGAAGAATCATTTGGAAAATGGTAAAAAATACCCTTACTAGAAAAAGAGAGTCCAACCCAAATGACATTATTTTTCAAAACTAAAGCCAAAGACAATGTTGGGGATAATCCATCACAACTTGTATGTGAGTCATATAGTTTAGAGAGTTGTCGGGAAGCATTGGTTGAAATGGTAATTGTTGACGAATTGCCATTCAAGTTTGTGGAGGGTAAAGGATTTAAGAAATTTGTCGATAGATTAACATGTGCAAGTCAATCTAGATTTGTTGTTCCATCTCGGTTTACTGTGGCTAGAGATGTGCTTAAGTTGTATGTTAATGAGAAAAAGCATTTGAAAGACATGTTTATGAATAGGAAGTATAGAGTTTTTCTCACTACGGATTGTTGGACATCGGGACAAAATATAAATTACATGGTCTTAACTGCCCATTTCATAGATTCTGATTGGAGATTACATAAAAGAATACTTAGTTTTTGTCCAATTGAGAATCATAAAGGCGACACTATTAGTAAAACCATAAAAAAGAATTTGAAGGATTGGGGCATTAAAAGGGTAATGACTTTGACTATTGATAATGCAAGCTCGAATAATACTGCCATTGCTTATCTTTTGAAAAGATTCAATAAAGGATCATTGTTTGGTGGAGAATTTCTGCATGTTCGTTGTTGTGCTCATATATTAAATCTCATCGTATCTGATGCTTTTAGGGAACATAATGATTACATTGAAAGGATTCGATATGTTGTATGGTTTATAAGATCTTCTCCTACACGTTTTTTGAAATTTAAAAAGTGCATTGAAATTGAAAAAATTTCTTGTAAGAGTTATGTGTGTCTTGATGTTCCCACTAGATGGAACTCTATATATTTGATGCTTAAGGCAGCTGTAAAGTTTGAAAAGATTTTTGATAGATTAGAAGATGAAGATGCTTCTTATAGACACGATTTGTCACCAAATAAGGAAGATTGGACAAATGCTAAGATGTTGATTAGATTTTTAAAGGTCTTTTATGATGTGACATTGAAAATTTCAGGGTCTTTGTACACCACTTCGAATATGGTTTTTCATCAGATTACAGTCGGTCAGAATTGTAGACGTTTGAATGCTGGTAGTGCAAATGCAATGCTAGTTGGAATGGCCAATAGCATGAAGGCCAAATTTGAGAAGTATTGGGGGAACAATGAAAAAAATAATCTGTTGTTGTATGTTGCTATTGTGCTAGATCCTAAAAAAAAGCTAAGGTTTGTATCTTTTTGTCTTAAAAATTTTTTTGGGCCAGAGGTTACCAAATCTGTGGGAAATGTAGTGGAACAATGTTGTAGACATCTCTTTCATGAGTACAGTATTACTCATACTCAGAGTGGGAGTGGGAGTGATAGTATTGCTACTAATACACCAATTGTCCCAACCTCGGAGACCATGATTGATTGTGATCCAACTGAAAAGGTGGGTGAAGATTTTGTCTATGATACAATTGATCTTGATTTTGAAGGCGATGAGATTACACCTTTCAAACAGGGATCAGAGATTGATATTTATTTGTTGGAAGCGAATGTTAAGAACGAAGGTGATTTTGACATACTTCAATGGTGGAAGAGGAACAGTCATTGGTTTGAGGTTCTTTGTCGTAGGCTAGAGATATTTTGGCAATTTCAGTATCTACTATAGCATCTGAGTCGGCTTTTAGTATAGGAGGATGTGTTGTGATTCATCACGTTGTTCATTGGCTCCAAAAACAGTGGAAGCTCTCATTTGTACTCAAAATTGGCTAAATTCTAGTCCAATAGATCTTGAAGTTCAGCATGACATAGAAGAAGCTTTATTATTTGAAGAAGGTATTTATTCATCATTTGTATTTTGTAGTTGTAACTTGTTAGATCAAAATCTTAATGAGGTTGTTTTTCTCTTCTTAATCTTAATTATATAGAATTTAGAGCGGTTATGGACAATGGAAAAGACATTCAAGACCTTCTAGATTTTCCAAAGTTGTCCGTTAACAATTAAGCATTTATCATTTGATTTTATTATAATTGGGTTGTATTTGACAATTGACTTTATATTTTATTGTAATTGGGTTGTATTTGACAATTGACTTTATGTTATAATTTCTAGTTTGATTGTATTGTATGTGAGTGTGACTATGTGTCATGTGACATTTCTATTTGTGACGTACACTCTCGGCTCTCATATTAGTTTTGTTTTCAATTATATATGTAATATGTATTAAAGGTTCTTTAAGTAATTAAGCGAAGCGAGCAGTAACTGTAACACAATCCCAAACAATTTACATGTTAATTGTTAAATATTAAGGGTTATCAAATCAAATCGTATCAATATCTTATTTTTAATACCTCTAGGCTAGCTCTATTTCATAAGTATTAAAATAATAAAATGTGAAATAGTATCTTGAATTTTGACTCACAATCACAAATTAAAAGAGAAAACTAAACATGATTGATAAGGAAGTTAGTAAATAGTTGGTTTTTTTTTTATTATTAAAAATTACTATTTATAACGACTTCTACCTAATAGCCAAAAAAGTTTATAACGATTTATAATTTATAATTGCAATTTTCTTAGAATTTTAATAAATAAATATAATTTCTTTTAAATGAAGAAAAAAGGCAAAAACAAAAAAAATAAAAAAGTATAACTCTAACCCGATAAAACCGACCGACCGACCGACCGATCGTATTTTCGTTCATTTGTCAGGCGGGACCGGTTTGGATATATTCCAAACCGATCCTGGTCGGTTCGCGGTCGGTTTGGTCAAAAAATCGACTCCGACCGGCCGATGATCACCCCTACTTTTTAGTAAAGATTGGTACGTCTGCAACTCGTTGAGGAGAGTTGTAAGGTTATATTTCACTTTTTTAAGAATCACATTGCTAACAAAGTGCAGGAAGCTCTCCGACAAAGAATGCAAGATTATACTAACTTGGCTGCCCTCATCGATGGTAACCCCTCGTTTTCGGTGCCAGAGTCCCGGCCTAATGCGCTTACTGTAGGGAAAAGATAGATTAGGACAAGAGACTAAGTTACCTTATCCTCTTACAGGAGATCAAATAAAGAAACGCACAAAATTGCCATCCTTTAGGGGGACACTCCCAGGGTTCCTCGAGGTGATGTGCAGTAACTTTATTCAACCTAACGAGGGAGACCGAGCGATATGCTGTCGCACTTCCCGCTTCCACTTACTATGAACATTCTCTCCATCCACCTTGATATTAACCTACCTAAACACCAACCATTAAGGGGAAATGCCAAAGGTGCTGTGAGGCCGAGGATAGATCTCACGGTGTGGACTATTTAGGAGAAAAGTGAAAGGTTTAAGTGAAGCATCTTATGCCCCAAGTTCCTCCCACTTAATGTTCTACCTAGGGGTTCATTAACCTAGACAATCCGGCTACTGATTTTAGTTTAAGTCGTCTTTTTAAACTCTGCTCATAAACAACGCTTGTCTATGAAATATGAACAAGTTCAAGTAGTCACATTTAAACAGTTTAATGGATTGTCCTTAACTTGCATGCATGCATCAAATCTATCTAATTCAATTTCTTAGGTAAGTTCCCAGGTAGGGATGTTACGTTTCCATCAACTTAAATACCCCAGCCTAGACAGAACCCGTCTTAGACAAAAGGTCTCTAATAGATAGATTTGCTACACTTTAACCTTTTATTAGCCAATTTAATCCTATTAAACTGATTAAAAGATTAAAGCCTTGGGGTTGCTAATCATATTAGAACCGTGATCTTAAGTCTATGTGATCCAAGTTTTAAACATTTTAAAACCATGAATTAAACCTAAGTGAGCATGCATGTCTTTTTTATTTCTTTTAGTTCTAATTTCTATTTAACTCTTAAAAAGAAACAACTAAAAAACATTGCGCACAATGAGGCGTTTATAACATTTATAAAATAACCTATGTGTCATGCTTCATGCAATGTCCGGTCATTACTATATAACTTTTATATAACGCATAATAACCAAGCAAACATGCTATCATTCACCCTTATACTATAACAATTAAAATATAAAGATGATGCTTGTCAATGCTTTTTATGCATGCATAAATATAACTCCTATATTATATGATGCATGGACATGCTCTTACATAATTAAAATCATGCTTCTCTAAATTATAACGATTACAATAAAGAGATGATGCATGATCATTGCATAACCTAAGGTGGGATTTACTATATATGCATACCATATGACATATAAAACATACATCGCATGTATTAAACAAAGGATTAATGGATCGGGATGAGCCTTTACACAAAAAATCGGAATGAAAAACCCTATCTATTACATTTTTCATCGAGCAAACCGATTCACATGCGAACTGGGTCTTGAATCGCCAGGAGGTCTTCATCGTGTAGCAAACTCTAGTAGGTAGACGATCATTCAGCGTGCACTAGACGATAGGAACATAAGTAAACGATCGCATAGACGACGACGAGGCTGCAAAGCTGGTGATGGAAAATTAGAAGTCAAATTATTCAACAACTAAAATCCCTTGGATGCGATATGCGATGCATGTTCTTAAAATATGCATTGATAGTCATGCGTCGACGGTCATGCGTTGGAATGAATATGCGTTAATAAAGATATGCGATGACCATGTGTCCTGTCACAAGTTTTCTTGCGCTTACGCCAAGTATAACGTGAACGCAAGTTTCTCTGGTGATCCGAGGTCGAACTCAGGAACTTGTAGCAAAATAAATGAGGTAATGTGCATGCGGCGGTTAAATAAAAGAATGTTGGAGGGGTTGCTAAGTTAATCCTACTCCTATCTAACAGACAACGCAATGAGAATATGCATGAGAGGTAGAAACACGACAACTCTTGACATGAAACAAATGAATGGAAAAACAAATAAAAAGTGGAGATGTTTTCATTGCAATACTTAAGAGTGACTACAAGGGCAACCTTAGTCAATGCAAGCCATGCGATCAAGCAACACACATACAATAGTAAACCACCTCTCGGTGCGAATGCTACGGCTTCTAATGCTAAAACACATGTGATGTACATGCAAAGGTGCCTATAGGGCCTACACATAAGCCTCTAATTCTTGTCTATGCGATGATACACAAATAAGGTGACCACATATCATCATACCTATCTCTAGGGTGCATGCGATGCATGTTGACAAACAGAGCTTATCTCTAAGTCTCTATCTCTTGCTTATGTAGGTCTAATCTTACTCTTTCGAGTCTAGATTCTAACCTAGCTCTCTCGAGTCATTAGGTTCTTTCTTTATACTCTCTCTTGAGTAGCTCTAAATGGGTGTTGGGCACAACATAAAACAAGACAATCGCATGAACTTGGTTGACACAAGATTATTCCTATCTCTAGTGAACAATGCAAATATTGCTTAATGCGACCAACCACTTATCCTCCCGAGCAGTTGGTTGTTGCTGACTTTACTCATAGACAAGCAATGCGTTAGCCTATAGACAGGCGTTGCCGCAGTTTCACACTAAGAAATATAAGGTTACTCACACACTCACGCAACGCAAACCTCTCAGTGGATTGCTACATGCTTCATATCCATAATCCACATGACTAAGTATGTGATACCCAAGCAATTTCATCAAGTGTTGCAATGAAAGTAAATATGCTAGGGAAAGAAGATGGCGATGAAGTCGAAGGAAACAGAGAAATGCATTGAAAACAAATTGTATTAATTCCTTAATCACAAAATGTCATACAATACAATATAAGAAAAGAAAGGAAAATGAAATGACCAGCTAGAAGCAAAGACTTGCTTCCAGTGGATGCGCATCAAGGCTGCCGGTGGTGCTATGGATGGGCGATGGAGCTGACTTTCCCGAGATCTAGCTCCGGTCGAAGGCTCCGTGTAAAACCGGAATCCTAATTACGTTAAGTAAGAGTAAGTAATGAGATGTTTCCTAATGAGCTAAATGAAGCCTTGTCTTAGGAAGGATAGGAGATGGAAGCAAGAAGAAATAGGCTCTTGGGTAGCTAAGTGTAAAAGTAGGACAAAACTCGACTAGGCTAAGGAAGGTCATGTTTGATGATGGAATGCATAATAAGCATATGAATGAGACCATACTATTTAATGAGGTGTAGTGCTGAAGTAATATTGTGAGTGAAGTTAGCAAAAGGAAATTTGGTAAATCTTAGCCCTTCATCACCAATAGTGGGTCAGATGGCACAAGAAGGGTTCATGCTGGATTTTGGGCGGTAATATAAGCAAGAAGGTCGAATTCATTGGGTCAGTTTAGACAAATTACTTAGGCTATTTGTGTAATTTTAGTGGCATTCGAAAGCTCTGTAAGTCTATTTTCTGTGACTAGGCTGCTAGAAGGAAAACTCACCGGAATAAGGCCAGAGAGGCAAAATGAAGACGAAGGGTTTGTTTCTTGGGTGAATCTAGGCCATCAGTGAAGAATTGAAGCTCCAGGACGAATTACGAAGCATTTTGAGCTAAAAATTCGAGGTAATATTGTTAACTAAGTTATAAACAATTTGTAGAATAAAACTTTTTAAGATGAGGCCTGAAATTCGAGTTATATAATTTTGAAGTTTGAACTAGAAATTATTGAACAAGCAGGCAGCTTCTTGAATTAGAGCCAACGATGAAATTATTAATCTCCAGATTAAAAGACGGAGAATTTTGAGTTGAAATTTTAAATTAATGTTGCCAACTCAATTCTAAACATGTTTGTAGAAGGAAGTTTCTTCAAAAGAGGGCTGGAATTTGAGTTATGAATTTTTGAAATTGTAATAGAGGATCTGTGCATATGTAGATAACTGCTTGGGAAGAACAAGCAAACAGCTCATATGAAGAAGGAGGATCTCGCTTATGAAGGAAATCTCGCTAGAAATTAGGCTGAATCTCGCTAGAAATTGGACTGAACCTCACTGGTATCGCTGTAAAGTGAGTATCGCTAGTATCGCTTGTATCGCTGGTAAGGGAGTATCGCTAGGAAAAACTTGATCTCGCTCATGAGGAGAATCTCTGATGATGAAATTTCTGTTAGTAAATGAACTATTTGAGGTATTTTGCTAAGAATTCTAAGTAGTTTAACTGGAAATTATGTTCTTTCAGGCCAAGAAGAGCTAGGAGAGGCGTATAACCCATTAAGAGACCAACAAGCTGCGAGTGACTATGTGATGAATTAATGTTTTAACAATTTAGAAACCATGATTTCCTTGAAGTTATTTCTCATGCTAAGTGTTAGAAACTATGATATCTTTGAAGTTATTTCTCATGCTAAGTGTTTAAATGAAGTGCCAAGCAACGTGTTTGTGAAACTGATTCTCATGCTAAGTAAAGCATGTTTTCCATGGAATTGATATGATTTAAATATGCTATTTTGTCCAAATACTTTCAGCATGTTTAAGTAACTTCATTTTTATGATGAACTAGTATGATGATTTGAGCACTAAGCCTTAGTGTTCAATAAATGTTTACGACTAGTTTTACTTAAAACGTGATACCAAAGGACATTTGAGAAGGTATCCGCCCAACTAGATGCCGAAGGACATTTGAGAAGGTATCTGACCAACTTGGTACCAAAGGACATTCAAGAAGGTACCGGACCAACTTGATACCGAAGGACATTTGAGAAGGTATCTTAGCAGCTCAATATTGAAGGACGTTTGAAAAGGTATCTGAGCAGAAGTACCTAAGGATACTGAAGGACAATGAGAAGGTATCCTAGTCAGGTACATAAGGTAGAACGGTACTCAGTTATAACCATGTGCACGTATGTAATACAACGTCGAGGGACTGAGCAAAAGGGGTTCTCTCTGACTAAGGTTGATGTTGAGGGTTAGAACTAGTAGTTCACTCTCAACAAGGATAAAGGCAGTCGTATATTCTTCTTGGCTAGAAGGATAGTTTGAAATTTCTAATGCTTATGAATGTTTATCAACACATGATGTTTACTAATGTTTGATTTTTCCAAGTATGTTTTCCATGTCTAACGCATGCTAGTGGTTTTATATGCTAGTTCAATATGTTTTAAGCCAATTTATTTCACAAAGTATGAAACATGCGTTAGGGTTAAAGCTAAGATTGAATGAAGCTTAACGTACTATGTTTTAAATACCTCAGGTTGCCAAAGTACATGCGTTGGTATTTCTAAACATAATGGATAGGAATACTGAAGGTAGGGAAGATATCTGAATAAATGTACCTAAGGTGTTGACGGTACATAGTAAAATCCATGTGTATGTAAGTAGGTCTGAGTGAGAGGCCAAGGTATGGGTCTTTTGGCCGATAATAGACGTTGGGAGCTAGAGCATTGTATGCTCGTTCTCAACTAGGGAATAATGATGATTATTGATGTTTAAGAGTTGTTCAGCGTTTATGTTTTAAGGATGTTGCTTGAGATGCCATCGATATGTTTAAAGAGACGTAGAGATCTTTTCTAGCCACAGTTTAATGTGAACAGGATAGGTAGAGGTTTCATCTGGCCTTGGCTTCACGTTGGGAATTAGAGTTGTGAATGTTCATTCTCAGCTAAGATTCAGGTTTCAGATACATTGGTTTAAATGATTTTATATACACGTTTGCTTGGTATATTTTAAGTCCCAATATTATGTTTTCAAGCTTTCAGCTTAAGCATGAGATTTACGTTTTATCAAGTCACTCAATGGGCTTCTAGCTTACGTTTTCAAATGTTTTCTTTCAGGTAGTGGTCAGTTCCCAAAAGACTATTATGCTGCTGCTCTGCCACTCAAGACACAGGTTGAAGGAAGCGTAATTGAAGACTTATATTAGTTAGTACACATGTGCTGTCTAGTGACTAGTATTCTTGATGGGGCTTACTAGGTTGTATTATCTATGTAAACAATGCTGCGAAACCCTGTAAATGTAAATGTATTAAGTTCTAAGTTATTATGTATGTATTCAGGGTTTGAGCAAGATTTAATAGGTAAGATAGGCAGTAAGTGCCAACAAAAGGGTTGGTAACTGCTGCAGTCACCATTCCATCCAGGTTAGAAGGGTAATCTGGTACAGGGTGTGACAAGTTGGTATCAGAGCAAAAGATTTTTTGAAGAAAGGGAAAGGTTTATATATATAAGTCTGAGTTTTGAGTCCTTAGCATGTGTACTACCTAAGCAAGAAGAAGATGTCAAGTAAAAGTGACAAGCAGAGCAGACAGACAGACAACCCTGATCGTACCTTTAGAAGTTCTGAGGTTTGAGGGAATTCAAATGTTAGTGAACGAAAAGGTAAAGACCCAGTAAATCAGGAAACGACTTCAAACAGGGAGTTAAAGATTCCGCAAACAGGAACAGATCCTCAGTCAGAGGACAGAATATTTAACAAGATCGTCAAGAGGTTGGCAAAAAGTGTCGAATCCATTCTGGCAGATTCGGAAAGGAAGTATGGTATTGAGAATGACCTAATAGGTATTGATAAAGGACAGAGAGATACAAGTCAGCATAAGGTAGGAAGGAAGAAGCCAAGACTTGTGGTTAGTATGGATGAAAGATCAAGGTTTTGGCATCCTACCGAGCTGGTAGCTGGTACGGGGAAGGAACCCTTAGGTACGAATTGTGATAAGTATCATTGAGAGACGTGTTATAAAGGGAAAAACGTATGTTTCCAGTACGGATAAGCAGGACGTTTCAAGAAGGGATGCCCAGCTAGGTCGAGGAGTTCAGATAGAACATGGAATGACTTTACAGACGATAGATAAGCCTAGTGGCTCAGGAGCTGAAGAAGGGATTTAAGAGAAGAAAAACTAGAGAGGAAGCAGGACGATCTCAACGGTAGGGCAGGTTTTTACGAAGTGTCCTACCGGGAGGCAGAGAAGTCACCTAACGTTGTGAATGGTAAAGTAACTTTATGTACCAGTATATTTATGAAATAGTTATTTATGGTGCTATACCTCTATTGTTATCTAGCATGTTGCACTGCTTGTAAGGAAGGTTGTAATGGTATAAGAGTTTTACAGGCTCTGAAATAGTTGTTGATAAGTATAGTTATGAAGTGATTCCATTAGATTTTCTGGAATTGATGTCACTTTATAGCATGGATTTTCCGAATAAATGTTACAACCGTATGAATTGTTTTAAGGATGGATAATGTTCGAGAGATTTGGCAGGCAAGAGATAATACTTGTGGGAAGCAAAGGAATATTTTTAGGAAGCCTAATATCAACAGTGAAGGCTAGAAAACTGCTAAGTAAAAGATGTGAAGCCTATATAGCCCAGGTGACGGTTTCGTAGTGTGAGAAACTAAAACCTGAGGATGTACCAGTTGTACAAGAGTTCCTGGATGTTTTCCCTGAAAAGTTATCAGATTTACAATCTGACAAGGAAGTTGAGTTTACTATCGATTTAATTCCAGATACAACACCTATTTTTCAGGTACTATAAAGGGTGGTGCCAAAAGAACTTAAGGGGTTGAAAGTTCAAATACAAGAATTAATAAACAAGGGTTACAAACAGATCCAGTGTGTGACCTTGATGACATATTGGTGTATTCAAGCAGTGGGAAAGATCACGGGAACCATTTGAGGATAGTTTTGCAGACACTGCGAGAGAAGCAGTTGTATGCCACGTTCAGCAAATGTGATTACTGGTTAGACCAAGTTGTATTTCTCGATCATATGATTCCAGCAGCATAAGCGAGTGACTCTAGATGTTTTAGATGTTTTAAGTAACTTGCTAAAGCTTATGAAAAGCAATGTATGCTTCCTGAAAGCTATTTATGATAACTATTCTCAAATAGTTACCAAACAACACACCTTACATTAAAGTTGTATTTATGCTATGTTTTATAATGACTATGAGGATGCGTTAGTAAGGATTATTCTTGGGCAACTAAGTCATTGAGAGATAAGAATATGCAAATTGAGTATGAGCAGCCCGATAGTGAAGTACACGGAGAAGGTATATGGGCAGTAGTACCTAAGATATGATGGTACTTGAACTAGAATTGTACAATTAAGGGAAAAGTTGTGATTGATAGTGTCGAGAACACTCCATTTTAGCCATGAATTGATGTTAAGGGATTGAGTCTAAGAATGCAAGTTATGATTGTAGGAAGAGAACAAGAAGAGTTCCTTCCCAGTTAAGTAGTAACGCAATAAAGAATGATAAGGAGTGAGCAAAACGGCCACTCTAGACTAATAGACTGACATAGTCTAGTAAAATAGGAAAAGCACTACGTGATGTTGACTTGTCAACAAGTGAAATCTGGAAGACAGAGGCCGGCATGATTACTCATGTAAGCCTTTGTTCTTTTTTCTCTTGTTTATGCTTAGCATCAACCTAGATAAGTGAGCTTATGTACTTAAATGAATAACTTGGATTGTATGACCTAAGAAAGTTCTAATTCTATGTGTTGGAATTAAAGTTGGAAATTACTTAATAAATGCAAGTTTTTTTAGAAATGTACTAATACATGTTATTATTGGAACAATTTTTTCATGATTGGGCACTTGTATAGTGAACATGATTTGTTATTTGCTAAGGGTTACAAGGAAAGAAAGAACAAAATTTGTAGGAAATGCAAGTTGGCCAATAGGGGTATTGAAGTGTTTTTTTAAAAAAAAAAAAAAAAAAAAATTCTTGGATTAATTTGCTAAAATCTAAAATTAATTTAACTAGATAAGTCTTGTAAGGCTAAAAAGGATAAGGAAAATAAATAAAAATCCACGTATTAGGGAAAACAAGCAGCTGGGTAGAGGACTTTGATTAGAGGAAAAAGTGTGCAGCTTCGGCCAGAAATTTAAGTTATGAATAATGTGATGGTTCTCCCAAAATACTCGTGCAAAAGCTTCCATATTTAAACCAGATTAAAGCTTATTGTTTTTTTAGTATATTCTATGGTTGCTTGAGAGATTTGGGATAGGAAAACTGAAGAAATCGTGAAGAAAGTGAAGGTTGCCTAGAAAACTGGAAAATCCGAGTAAGGTATAGTCCAAGAGAGATTTTGAGCTATGGAATACGAGTTAAGAGTTGTAATTTTGAGGTTAGTTAGCTTAAAGGTTTCTTAACATATTTCATGAAGGAAGTATGTGTAAATTTTTGCTTTAAGTTAGGTTAAAAGTTGGTTAAAATGAAACCAGTATTTTCTCGAATAGGGCATGCCTCCTTCCATGCCAGCGCCCCTCAGCATGCCTCACCCCGTCCAGCCCTACCCACCCACGGCCAGCCTCGCCGACCCACGCCCACAGCCTGCGCCCATGCCCATTTCTAGTGCCCAATTGCTTGGTTTTTTAGCATTTTGGGTGTTGGTGAGCATTTTTGGATCCCAATTAATATTTTCTTGATATTTTGACCCTAGAATGAATACTTTTGGGTTCAAAACTGATTTTTGGGCCATTTTGGGTAATGTGAGGAAAGTGGACTTAAGGAGCAAAATGTGAATGTTTAGGTGTTAAAATGAGTTTAAGTGGTTACATTGAATCATATGGGCTGTTTAGGGTTGATTTGACCTCTTGTGAGTGTCTAGTAACCTTGGGACTTTATTTCAGGCCAAATTGAGTTTGGAAAGGCTTACAACCAAAGGAGCTCGCGCCAGTGATAGTGAGTGGTTTACTTTCGAATGTTTTGATATAGAAACTAATTATATATTATAGTAAGTTATGATTTATGAAATGTGATGACATGATATGTTTTACTTGGCTGATATTTCAAAAATGTTTAAAGCATGATTTCTAAACTCTCGATGGTTTTATACAATCTTGATTTATCAAAATGTAGTTTGAAATCAGAGTTTACATACTTGTGATTTGTATGGTTTTTATGAAAACCTCTTGATGGTTATTGAATGGTTGTGGAAATGGTTTCAAACTACTGATTCTTGTACCCGAGAGATGGTTATTTTCCTGTGCTACTTGAATGTGTTTTAGTAGCATCACTCAGGTAATCAGGGGGCTACCGGGGTCAGATGTGGCCAGAGTATCCCGGGAAGTCTAGAGGAACCTACGCCTGTAGCGCCACCCAGGCTATCAGGGGGCTACCACCGGGGTCAGATGTGGCCAGAGTATACCAGAGAGTCCAGAGTAACCTGGGCCTGTGGTGTGTATATATACTTAGCTTTGGGACAGCTCTGCGTGCACGTATGACCTTGTGATTTGGTTTACACGCGGAGGGAATTCTTTGTCCAGAGTAACCCATCGTTGTAAACGAGTATTTGGATACAGAGTTGGTGTGGTTTTCTAATAACGATTGAATGCTTTAAAATGTGCTTATGAGAGTTGATCATGCCACTGTTTTACTAGCACGTGTTTTAGATGCTATTGAATCTTTTATACTTGGCCAATGTTTTATTGAACAATTTAATTACTTTTATTGATGATTTAAAAAGCGATAACTTATGTTTATATTCGATTACCACTCACTGGGCATTAGCTCATGCTTTCGATATTTTATGTTTTTCCCCCCAGGTAGCGTTAAAGTTTTGGAAAACACTGAGCTGTTTATTGCCACACGACAAGAGTCTCCTACTACATTTTAGGCCTTGCACTATTGTAAATAGATTACATATCATGAACCCTACGTGTCATGATTTCTGGATTATGGGACAAGAGGAGTTGTTTTGTTGTGCAATGTCTGAAAGTGTTTCTGTTGTGTCTAAACTTTGTTCATGGTTTGTATATAACAGGAGATAGAAAGTTTATGAAACTTGCTTATGGATATCGTAATATGGAATATGTTGAATGGAAATTAAATGTACTAAAGGATTATTGTGTAACTGTTCAAATTTAAGCACAGGTAAAGTTAGTTAGTAAGATTCTAAATGTCATCGGGGGAGGTGATGTTTAGCATCTGCACACCTCTTTCTAGATTAGGTGGGTAATCTGGGAAGGGGTGTGAAAGCTTGGTATTAGAGCATGGTTTTGGGAGACCTGAGGGTTATGTGTTAGAGAGTCAGCATGTCTTAGGCTTGCATGTAGCAGGATATTCATGATTTTTACTGAATATGATGTCACATATTGTAATTTAGGGATTATGACTCGTCGTGACAGGAGGAAGAAACAACCAGTTGACGAAACTAGTAAAGCTCCTGGTGGTGCTATAAGTAGAACTGAGGAATCAGAATCTGGAACTAATCAACCCCAAGCAGGGATGAATTTTGGGGAACAGATGATGGCTAGGTTTGCTTAGGAACTTGCAGCCAGTGTGAGGGCCGTGCAAGATAACCCTAAGAAGAACTATGGGATAGAACGTTTGAAGGCCTTAGGTGCCACAACATTTTCAGGGACAGCTGATCCTGCAGATGCTGAGAAATGGATGGAAATGGTAGAAAAGTGTTTTGGTGTGATGAGATGCCCAGATGACAGAAAGGTGGGACTTGCCACCTTCTTACTTCAAGAAGTGGTAAATGACTGGTGGCGTATGACTTAGTTACGCCACGGAGATAGACAGATCAGCTAGGAGGAATTCAAAAGCTTCTTCTATGACAAGTTCTATCCAAGGTCATTTCGCAATATGAAACGGAATGAATTTTTGAAGTTAGTGCAGGGAACGATGTTAGTGGCAGAATATGAGAAAAAATATACAGAACTATCCAAATATGCTATATCAGTAATTGAGGATGAGAGGGACAGATGGAGAAGATTTGAGGATGGCTTGAAGGAAGATATTCGTACACCCATTACTGCAAGTGCTTAGTGGAATGACTTTGCTCGATTAGTTGAAACAGCAATGAGAGTTAAGAGGAGTATCTCTGAGAAGAGGATAGAGCGAGAAGCTGCAAAAAATGCTCACGCAGGTACCTCCTCGAGCCAACAACGTGACAGATTCAGTAGGAGGTTTACCCTGGGAGTTTCAAACAAGGAAGCTTTAAATCAGGATACAGTGGTTCTTTCAGTTCTAAATTAGGTAGAGGAGGAGGATTTTCGTCTGTTAACAATTCAAAACGACCATTTGAGTCCACATAAGGTTCACATGTGAGACCAACCAATGGTGCTTCTACAGATGTTGAGAGGAGACCTATTTATGCAGAATGTGACAGAGGTCACTGGGGTCCATGATTTGGAAAGAATGATGTATGCTTCAACTGTGGACAACCTGCATTTTCGTAGAAAGTGTCCTAAGTTGTGAGGAGAGGGCAATACTACTCAAAGAACCACTTCTTCAAATAGTTGATCAGCTAACTATGCCAACAGTTTCCAAAGGCTAGGGTTCGAGCGGTGCTAAGCAAAAGGCACCAGTAAGTCGCTCCCGTGCTCAAGGGAAAATTTTTGTGATGACCTAACAAGAAGCTGATGAAACACCAGATATCGTGACTAGTACGTTAATTATTTTTGATAAACCTGCTCATGTATTGATTGACCCTGGTGCTACGCATTCTTTTGTGTCATGTGTGTTTGTTGTGGGTATTAATAAAAAGTTAGAATGTTTGCCAGAAGAGTTATTAATTAGACGCCATTGGGTGAAACATTTGTGGCTAAAGATGTATATAAAGAATGTACAATACGTGTTAATGGAAGTGAATTGTCTACTGACATCATACCCCTAGATATCCAGGAATTTGATATAATTCTAGGGAAGTATTTCTTGTTGAAATATCATGCCTCTTTAGATTGTCATCGAAAGGAGGTAGTGTTTAAACAATCAGGAAAAGTCGAAGTGAATTTTAAAGGCGATAGACGAATCCTACCTGCATGTGTGATTTTTGTACTAAAGGCAGGTAAGATGTTAAGAAAGGGTTGTGTTGCTTATCTGGCTCATGTGATAGATAAACAAATTGATAAGAAGTTGAAATTAGAAGATATACCAGTGGTGCAAGAATTCCAAGATGTTTTTCCAGACGATCTGTCAGGATTACCACCTGATAAAGAGATAGAGTTTGTTATTAATTTAGTGCCTGGAACAGCTTCGATCTCCTAAATACCGTATAGAATGGCACCGACAGAATTGAAAGAGTTGAAAACTTAGCTGTAGGAACTGGTGGATAAAGGTTACATTAGACCCAGTGTTTCTCTATGGGGTGCTCCAGTATTATTCGTGAAGAAGAAGCATGGTACACTAAGATTATGTATTGATTACCGACAGTTAAGAAAACCTTATGTATACAGTTAAGGAAACCTTATGTATAATAGCTCAAAGTTTGAATTGTAACTGAGCTAGGGACTGGTACAGTTAAGGAAACCTTATGTATACTGTATGGTAAGCCATAGTTTGGGAAATGTAATAGTACAAAGAATGTCTTCTCCCAAGTATGAATAGAAAGGACATCCTAAGAAGAGTGCTCTCGGTCAGGTCGAAAAGTCTAGTTAACACAAATATTGATTTTAGAACTAGCAATCAATTCAAAGGTGTGTGACAACTGGAAAAGAATATTCCAGTGGTATTGCTGGGAAATGGGAAAGGACCACCCTAGTAATAAATGAATATTATGACTCAGTGGAGAATGGAAGAGTCACCAGAGGGTGTGATAAATACAGTGAACTATGGTGACCAAGTTGTCCATACATATTAGTATTACTTAATATGAACAGAGTTAATATCATAGTAGCGCAGCGGAAGTGTAGTAAAAAGGAGACAAGAAGAAAGAAAAGAAGAAGGTTGTAAAGTTTACGATCAAAGGATGTTATGAAACTAGTTATAAATAAGTCCGAGCAAATTTCGAGGACAAAATTTCTTTTAGGGGGGAAGAATTTGTAAAACCCGAATCCTTATTACGTTAAGTAAGAGTAAGTACTGAGATTTTTCCTAATGAGCTAAATGAAGCCTTGTCTTAGGAAGGATAGGAGATGGAAGTAAGAAGAAATAAGCTCTTGGGTAGCTAAGTGTAAAAGTAGGACAAAACTCGGCTAGGCTAAGGAAGGTCATGTTTGATGATGGAATGCATAATAAGCATATGAATGAGATCATACTATTTAATGAGGTGTAGTGCTGAAGTAATATTGTGAGTGAAGTTAGCAAAAGGAAATTTGGTAAATCTTAGCCCTTAATCACCAATAGTGGGCCAGATGGCACAAGGAGTGTTTATGTTGGATTTTGGGTAGTAATATAAGCAAGAAGGTTGAATTCATTGGGTCGGTTTGGACAAATTACTTAGGCTATTTGTGTAATTTCAGTGGCATTCGAAAGCGCTGTGAGTCTATTTTCTATGGCTGGGCTTCTGAAAGGAAAACTCATCGGAATAAGGCCGAAGAGGCAAAATGAAGATGAAGGGTTTGTTTCCCGGGTGAATCTAGGCCATCAGTGAAGAATTGAAGCTCCAAGATTAATTACGAAGCATTTTGAGCTAAAAATTCGAGGTAATATTGTTAACTAAGTTATAAACAACTTTGTAGAATTAAATTTTTTAAGATGAGGCCTAGAAATCGAGTTATATAATTTTGAATTTTGAATTGGAAATTATTGAACAAGTAGGCAACTACTTGAATTGGAGCCAATGATGAAGTTTTAAATCTCCAGATTAAACGACGGGGAATTTTGAGTTGAAATTTTAAGGTAATGTTGCTAACTCAATTTTAAACATGTTTGTAACAGAGGATTTGTGCATAAGTAGACAACTGCTTGGGAAGAACAAGGAAACTACTCATATGGAGAAAGAGGATCTCGCTTATGACGGGAATCTCGTTAGAAATTGGGCTAAATCTCGTTAGAAATTGGGCTGAATCTTACTGGTATCGCTGGTAAGGGAGTATCGCTAGGAAAAACTTGATCTCTTCATGAGGAGAATCTCGCTAGTAAAGTTATCTCTGATGATGAAATTTTTGTTAGTAAATGAACTATTTGAGGTATTTTGCTAAGAATTCTAAGTAGTTTAACCGAGAATTATGTTCTTTCAAGCAAAGAAGAGCTAGAAGAAGCGTATAATCCGTTAAGAGACCATCGAGCTGTGAGTAACTATGTGATGAATTGATGTTTTAACGATTTAGAAACCATGATTTCCTTGAAGTTATTTCTCATGCTAAGTGTTAGAAACTATGATATCTTTGAATTTATTTCTCATGCTAAGTGTTTAAATGAAGTGCCGAGCAACGTGTTTGTGAAACTGATTCTCATGCTAAGTAAAGTATGTTTTCCATGGAATTGATATGATTTAAATATGTTATTTTGTCCAAATACTTTCAGCATGTTTAAGTAACTTCATTTTTATGATGAACTAGTATGATGGATGAACTAATATGATGATTTGAGCACTAAGCCTTAGTGTTCAACTAAATGTTTATGACTAGTTTTACTTAAAACGCGATACCAAAGAACATTTGAGAAGGTGGATGCCCAACCAGATGCCAAGGACATTTGAGAAGGTATCTGACCAACTTGGTACCGAAGGACATTCGAGAAGGTATTGGACCAATTTGATACCGAAGGACATTTGAGAAGGTATCTTAGCAGCTCGATACTGAAGAATGTTTGAGAAGGTATCTGAGCAGAAGTACTTAAGGATACTGAAGGACAATGAGAAGGTATTCTAGTCAGGTACATAAGGTACGACGGTACTCAGTTATAACCACGTACACGTAGGAAATACAACGTCGAGGAATTGAGCAAAAGGGGTTCTCCCCGACTAAGGTTGATGTTGAGGGTTAGAACTAGTAGTTCACTCTCAACTAAGGATAAAGGCAGTCGTATATTCTTCTAGGCTAGAAGGATAGTTTGAAATTTCTAATACTTATGAATGTTTATCAACACATGATGTTTACTAATGTATGAGTTTTCCAAGTATGTTTTCCATGTCTAATGCATGCTAGTGGTTTTACATGCTAGTTCAATATGTTTTAAGCCAATTTATTTCACAAAGTTTGAAACATGTGTTAGGTTTAAAGCTAAGATTGAATGAAGCTTGACGTACTATGTTTTAAATACCTCAGGTTACCATAGTACATGCATTGGTATTTCTAAACATAATGGATAGGGATACTGAAGGTAGGGAAGGTATCTGAATAAATGTACCTAAGGTGTTGACAGTACATAGTAAACTTCATGTGTATGTAAGTAGGTCTGGGTGAGAGGCCGAGGTATGGGTCTTTTGGCCGATAATAGACGCTGGGAGCTAGAGCATTGTATGCTCGTTCTCAACTAGGGAATAATGATGATTATTGATGTTTAAGAGTTGTTATCAGTGTTTATGTTTTAAGGATGTTGCTTGAGATGCCATCGATATATTTAAAGAGATCAACGTAGGGATCTCTTCTAGCAACAGTTTAATGTGAACAGGATAAGTAGAGGTCTCATCTGGCCTTGGCTTGACGTTGGGAATTAGAGCTGTGAATGTTCATTCTCAACTAAGATTCAGGTTTCAGATACATTAGTTTAAATGATTTATGTACACGTTTGCTTGGTATATTTTAAGTCCCAATATTATGTTTTCAAGCTTTCAGCTTAAGCATGAGATTTACGTTTTATCAAGTCACTCACTGGGCTTCTAGCTCACGTTTTCAAATGTTTTCTTCCAGGTAGCAGTCAGTTCCCAAAAGACTATTCTGCTGTCGCTCTTCCATTCAAGACATAGGTTGAAGGTAGCGTAATTGAGGACCTGTATTAGTTAGTACACATGTGTCTGTCTAGTGACTAGTATTCTTGATGGGGCTCACTAGGTTGTATTATCTATGTAAACAATGCTGCGAAACCCTGTAAATGTAAATGTGTTAAGTTCTGAGTTATTATGTATGTATTCATGGTTTGAGCAAGATTTAACAGGTAAGATAGGCAGTAAGTGCCAGTAAAAGGGTTGGTAATGCTGCATTCACCATTCCATCCAGGTTAGGAGGATAATCTGGTATGGGGTGTGACACTCCGGTCGTCACTCGGAATAGATGAAGGAGGTGAAGAACTCTTAAGCGTCCTCTAACGCATTTTTTCTGGATCACAAGGATCCGCCCTAGGCAAACCTCAGGCGAAAATCTTGAATTCAACCTTGGGCGAAAACCCTGGATTACTTGAATTTTTGCTCATCGGCTTCTATTTATAGAGATTAGGTCGCCAATAGAATTAATGGACTGCTCTGAGTCTGACATTCGACACGTTATTCCTTTTCTGAACCTCTGCCACTAACGGCGTGGTAGGTGAAATGTCAACATCAACTTTTGATTTTCTCAAGGTAGATGCGTTGATGTGTTCATTCCACCAACCTTGCGTTGATCCCATTAGTATGCATTATCGCATAGCTGCAATCATTCAATGACCTCATTCGCTTAATACCACAACTCTACACGATGTTCGCAATTGCTTGACGAGCGCAACTCTCATGCAATGGACGCATACGGCTGGTTACCGCAACATCCATGCGTTGATCAACGTGTTCGCCTTTGCAATGGAGAGTTTCTCTGCATGCGGTCGTCTGATGGTCCAGTTTCCACATTTGCTTCCACTTCCTATTTTAGCTACAAAAATAGAACATTGAACACATAATAATGCACAATAACGGGTTAGTCGAGATTCATCATGCTGATCGACGCAAACTCACTTTCTCGTGAATGCCTAGCACAATGGCCGCACATTCTGCTTAACAACCTTCATAATTCTAAGTAAAAGGCCTAAGATGACATGCATTTCTACATGTCATCAGAAGCCTGATCGTCCATGCGATCTATAGCACGACGATAAGTAAACGATTTACCTTGAGTTACTAAGCGATCGTTTAGTCAGTTACTAAGCGATGAAGCTTGCTGACCTAAACGATCGTCTAGCACACTTTAAATGATACGCGAGCGTCTCATCGTCTAACCAATGCGTGCAACTTGGTAAATGATTTACCTTGCGATGCTAAGTGATCGTTTATTCAGTTACTAAGCAATGAAGCTTGCTGGCCTAAACGATCGTCTAGCGCGCGAGCATGAAATGATACTCAGCGTTACGTCCCGATCGTCAACCCGATACGACCAACTCTTGATCGCATATTCCATCGTTTAACCGATGCGTTCAACCACGATTGCATACTCCTTCATCTTTACGATGCGATGGACAGCGATTGCATAGAACTTCTTCTGCACGATGCGATCAACCATAGATCGTTTCCTTCCTCGAAGAGCCACAACCTTTGCCTAGAACTTCGATGAACGACTCAAAACTTCAAACAAATTTTGAATACAGAGTCGATAACGATTATTAATGCCCAAAAACGTAGGGGCCTTTACAAACAACCGCAAATGTAAAAGGATTTAAACAAATCGAGGCTATTCATCCCGAAAACATCCATTAATCCGGCATATCCACAGCAGATTTCACAAATAAAACAATGTAGAAATGCACCCACCATGAATATATATTTCATTTCGTTGCAACAGATGAAATCAGAGTATCAGAAACCTGGCTTTAATACCAATTGAAGGATCTCATACCGAGAGTTCCATGAGTGGGTTCAAATCGCTCCGATTTCACAATGACTGAAACACGAAAGACATAAATTCAACACATTCAGTTATGCACATTAAACCTAATTTTGGACATGCTCAGAATACAATAAATAACAGGGAAAGGGTTCATACCAGTTGAAGACTCTCTTCGAACGTCTGAACCCTAAGCAACGGAAACCCTCCAACGGTTCTACCAATACACGGCTATATGTCGATTGCAATATCACGATCAGTATAAACACGAACACTGCAGCGGGGACGAAACCACCACTAGTGAAACCCAGGTATCCTCGGAGTGAAAACCTAAAGAGTGGGCTTTGGTGAGTTTGGTAGAGGACGGAGGACAACGCGTCGTGCAGACGACAAGCAAGTGGGAGATAACACTGTGCTATCGTATAGTAGAGCTACACGATCGTGTAAGAAAAGCTGAATGACCATTTAGGAAAAATGTATACGATCGTTTTGAGAAAAACGTGTGGTAGACGATCGTTTAGACGGACGAGCTTCTATCGTATAGGCTCTCGCGATCGCTTTCATGAATCTTTTTGGGCGCTCAAAAATTTGAATGCTCGATCTGAAAAATGAAAACGATTTTCATTTTTAATCCGCTGATTACCATAACCAATGCAGCCCACTTCTCACGTTCGAACGTGGACAAATTAGTTAGTTATCAAATAATTAATCAATTAATTTAATTAATAAATATAATCATATTATATTTATATCCTATAGTTTGATATCACATATCTACTATAGTATTTTCTCCTCTACTTGATATAAATCATATTTATATCTAATTTCTTCAAAATTAATGTATCTCATACATTTAGCCAATTATATCATATATAATTAACCAGTCCAATTATATCATATATAATTGAACTTCCTCTTGTCAATTTGAACATTTCAAATTAACCCAAACACTGGTTCTTGACTTTATCCGAGATACCCAAGTGACCTAATGGACTTGTAACTCGAAGCTTCAATGGTACGTGAATAGCTGACTAAACTCTTCTTACCAAGGATGTATTTCTGTGTCCATCGGATATAACCAATCATGAGTACGATGACCCTTCACAGATGCTCGTAAGTACAGCTAGGCCAATTTATCGTTTTGCCCCTGTAGTTACATCTCACTTCTTAAGTACAACTGATTCCTCTAATGAACAATACAACATAGTCCAACTATGTGTGAACACCTCTCGGACCAAGAGAAGGTGTGTGACACCACATCGTTCAAGCCCCGAAATCAGCCCTTAAAGAAGCCATCTATCTATTTACCCTTGCCTCGGGGAAGGAGTGAATTTCATCTTGTGTAGTTGAGTTCCCAGCTCCCAAATCAGACGAATCACCAAAATGGTAGGTTTGAATCGGCGACCTGACCACTGCACCTATACAAATAAAAGGACTGCCCTCATGGCAGAAGTTCCCAACTCACTCAGGATTGAGGTCATGTTACCTATGGTCATCCTAGTGAAGTGAATTCTCTATCATGAACGGTGTTATATAACGAGACGTTAACACTTCGTGGTCAGGTCTTATACAAACTCTTTGTATAGGATGCCCCCCTTACATGTCCCTAACACGAATGATCAGGATCAGACCATCTGTGACAAGTCACAACACTTGTGACCATTCCACAAAGCGGGCCACGTTCATAGCGTTACCAGGATAAGGTTTTCCTCCTATATCCATATACTACAGACCATTTTGGTTATCACTCAAGACATGATCCACTTGTATGTCACCACATATATACTTGAGTCACATACAGATAACCAGGGATTTTATGTTTATTGGTTTGTGGTAAAGCAAACAAAACAAATAACCGAGCAAAATACAAAATGTGAGGTAAATATCATATATTAACAATACAAGTGTTCGTATACTGTTTACAAACTACAGGACACGAGACTTTAGGGCATCAACTCCAACCAATTTGTCTCATTAAAATGACAATCAGAAAATCGTGTAATAAATCAGCAATTCGTGTAATAAATCATCACTCCTTAGGGGTTCAAGATATTTAATAGCTGATAAGAAATCATATCCATGTATATTCCTAACCTCTTTTGAGGATCCTATTGGATCGATATGATAACCCTAGAGGGGGGTGAATAGGGTTTAATTAATTAATTTTTTTTCTAAATTAACCCAATTAAACTAATTAATACACTGTTTATAAATAATAAGAAAAATTCAAATTATGCAACAAATAAGATGACAAAAAATGTGATAATTTAATTCTATCAAATTTTAACAAATAAAGAAGAACAAACTAAAACATACAATAAATTGCTTAAATTAATTGCAAAAATAAAAAGGAAAGAGTTAGAGAAGAAGACACCGTAATTTTTATAGTGGTTCCGTCAAACTCGACCTACTCCAATCCCTAAGTGTCTCTTGGGAATTTGAATAAAATCTTTCTGACTCTTTCCACAGATTAGAGCCCAACCGTTACAGCACCGCTTCTTTTACAGGTTCAAGAACAAACCCGATCATTTCCACAGTTTAGGATCAAACCGTTACAAATGTTACAACTCTCACTAGATTGGATTTACAAGTTTAAGCACTCAACAAATTTATCCTCACAATACAATAACACTCTCTCAAGAATAAGATGAAAAAAAAAATAGGAATTTAGAGAGAGCAACAATGGAACTTTTGAGTTTTGGAGGATTATGAAATGTAAAATTTATTGGTTTAAAATTTGGAGAGGAAGATGGTTTATATAGAGATGAAAAAATTTTTAGAAACCACAATTAATTTGGACTATTAAATTTTGAAAAAAAAAAATCAATGGTGGAGATTTTAAACTAAACTAGTCGTTAGATACAAAAAAAATATAATATTAAATTCCTTTTCTTTTTAAAATTAATCCAAAAAAAAACATACCATGTGTAAAAAACAAGCCGTTAGACACAAACATAAAATAATATTAAATTCATTTTCCTTTTAATTAATTTTCTTTTTAAATTCATTCTCTTTAAAGTCAATCCAAAAATAAAAAACATACCATGTATAAAAAACTAGCCGTTAGACACAAACATAAAATAATATTAAATTTATTTTCCTTTTAAATTTCTTTTTAATTTCAATTTTTTTTAATTTTAAATCAATCCAAAAATCAAAAGTCCATCATATGTTAATCTCTTAATCAAAAATCAATGGTCTGGTTATGCCACGTCATCCACCACAGTATTTTCTCTATAGACTTGTTTCGGTCATATCGCTCCGATTTGAGTGATTCAAGAGGAGTTGGAATCATTGTTCCGAGCTCTACGCTATGGACATATTAAAACACTAAGATTTTCAGTAATTAAAAATTGAGTCATCAAAACATTGATTAATTAAATAATTAAAATTAATTAATTTGAGATTAAGAACCAAAAAGCCAACAGATCCATCTTAGTGTGCTGCGGTGGAGCAATTGGAACATATACTACACATCCAAAAATTCTCAGATGGAAAATATTTAGCTCATGACCATAAACTAATTGTAATGGCGAGTACTTATGATAAGTTACTGGCCTAATGCGTACAAGTGACGCTGTATGTAAAATAGCATGTCTCCATACAAATGAAGGAAACTTAGCTCTCATAAGTAATGGTTTTGCAATTAATTGAAAACGTTTTATAAATGATTCTGCTAAACTATTTTGTGTATGAACATGAGTTATAGGATGTTCAACACTTATCCCAATTGACATACAATAATTATCAAAAGTCTGGGATGTAAAATTTATCAACATTATCAAGAAGAATAGTCTTAATTGTATAATCAGGAAATTGTGCTCTTAACTTAATCACTTGAGCAAGTAATCTTGCAAATGCAAGATTTCAACATGATAATAAGCACACATGCGACCATCTACTAGATGCATCTATTAATACCATAAAATATCTAAATGATCCACTTGATGGGTTAATAGGTCCACATATATCACCATGAATTCGTTCTAAAAATGCAGATGATTCAATTCCCGCTTGAGCTGGTGATGGTCTAATTATTGATTTTTCTTGAGAGCAAGCATCACATGATAATTCATTAGATTGAAGAATCTTCTGGATCTTCAATGGGTGTCCATTTGAATTCTCAATAATTATTCTCATTATTATAGACTCTGGATGACCCAATCTATCATGCCAAATAGCAAATATATCTGGATTCATGAACTTCAGGTTCATTGTTGCATATGTTTCAATTACTCGTATATGAGTATAATACAATCCAGAAGATAAAGCAGACAACTTTTTCAATATATGTTTTTGAGATAGTAGAGATAGTATATATATATATATATTATCCAAAATATTCGATCAAGTTTGCAGAACATGATATTGTATTTACTTTTTCTTTCAGCATTGTCAATTGGGAAAAGTATTTTTTATTTGTAAGTATTGCATGTGTAGTTTCACTATCTGCTAGACATAGATGTTCTTTGCTCATTTTTTAATCACCCAACATATGAAAATGATCCATGTTTCTTTATTAAAAGAAACTAATTACAATAAGAAAAACAACACTTAAAATATACAAAAGTTACTTAAAAAATATGAAGATAGATTTAAAAAAAAAAAAACAACAACAACATTAATTCTAGATATTCTTAAAATCAAAAGAAACACTTAAAGTTCCATCAGCTATGCTAATCTTCTCTTTGGGAGATTCAAAGAAGTCTGCCACATCCAAATTTGTCATATGGGATGGGTCAAATATGTTATTATTCTGGTATGTAAAATTTGCTTCCATATTTTTTTCTTTTTCCTTCAGGAAGGCTTGATGTACGATAGGTAGGTGACTTGTTGGGGTTGATGCCCTAAATCTCGTAAGGTCCTGTAGTTTGTAATTTTATTGTACAAATATTTTATTTATTTGATAAAATATGAGATATTTTATTTGACATTTAGCAGCATTAAACCCATAAACCAATAAACCAACATCCAAAGTTATCATCTGTAGCTTAAATATGTATGTAGAGACATACATGTGGATCATGTTTAAGTGATAACCTAAATGGTATGTAGTAGATGAATAAGGTTGGATATCTTATCTTGGTGACACTACGAATACAACCCACTTTGTAGATGTTACAATTGTTATAAAGTGCTACAAAGGATCTGTTCCCGATCATTCATGTGGAGACATATGATGGAGGTATTCTATATAAAGGAATGTATAAGACCAAACCACGAAATGACTAGTCTCATTATATAACGTCATTCATAGTAGAGACTTACATTTCACCAGGATGACCATAGGTGACATGACCTAAATTCTGAGTGAGTTGTGAACTCCTGTCTATGAAAACGATCATTTGATTTGTATAGGTGAGAGTAGCCAGATCGCCGACTCAATAAGCCTAACATTTTGTAGATTCATTTGATTGAGGAGTTGGGAACACAGCTACACAAGACGGAATTCACTCTTTTTCCAATGTCCGGGAAAGTAGATAAATTACTCTTTTAAGTGCTGATTCTGGGGCTTGAACAATGTGGCGCCACACTCTCTCCTGTCTCGAGAGAAGTTTGGTCATAGTTGGACTATGATTTATTGTTCATTAGAGGGATCAGTGGTACTTAAGGAATTAGATGTAACTATAGGGGCAAAAGGTAATTTTGGTCTAGCTGTACTTACGAGCAATTTGTTAAGGGTCATCGCGATGTTGACTGGTTATATTCAATGGACACAGAAATATATTTGTAGTGTGAATAGTACAACTATGGTCTTTAATGGAGTGTCTGATAGTTAATGGATGTTGAATAATTTAATTAAAGGAGTTTAATTAATTATTCAAGTACCATTGGAGCTTTGAGCTACAGGTCCATAAGGTCCCCTTTGTAGCTCAACAGGGATTAATTGAGAATCAATTTTGAATTAATTTGAATTGTTCAAATTAATTGAGGTAATTAATTATATGTGATATAATTAATTTAATTTAATTATATATGATATAATTACTATAATGTATTTGATACATTATAATATAAAATTTATTTGAAAGGATATAAATATTTGAATTTGATTCAAATATTAATTATGTGAATTGGATTCATATAATTAATTTTAATATAAATGGGATTTATATTAAATATCATGTATTAATGAGAGAATTAAAAATTATAGGATATATTGTATTTGATACAATATAAAAACTATAGGTTATGTATTATATGCAATATAACATATAGTTTAATGTATATATTATATGATAAAGTAGTTATTATATAAATATATCTTATATTTTATTATATTTATTTAATATTAAAATTTGAATTTAATTATTAGAGTTGTAACTCTCTCCCCCTCTTTTCTCTCTTTTTCATACATGATAGGGAGTTAGGGACACCGATTTTTTTGCTTGATCTTTTTAACAAAAGAATTAAGAAAACAATTGGGGTTCTTTGTGTTTTTCTCCCAAACTCCTTTCCCTCTCAAATATCAATCTCTCTCTCTCCCAAAATTCCAAAAAGCCCACATAACTCTTTGGATTTTCATCCTAGAGAATATAGAGAAAATTTTCGTCGTGGTGACCATTTGGAGATTGATCATGTTCTGTTTGTAACAATCCGGAGAAAGGAATTTTCTTAAAGAAGTTTGTTCTTCAAAAGTAAGGGTTTCTCAAACCATATTCTTCCTCTTTCTTTAATTTTATTTTGCACGCTGTAATTTTTGTGTTTTTTGCATATGAAGGAACTCTTATTCAAGAGTACCTACGAGCGGAAGCAGATCTTTCCAATTCATTGTGACAGGATTACCATGTATACATTCAACATACAAATATGCATTCATAATGCTAAAGAGATCAAGAGATCGTACTAGATGAAGATTTCTTCTTCACAATGAGTCTAAAAACCCAACTGTCTACCTCGAATAATCACCACTCGGATAGAAGGAAACGGAGAAGACAACACCACTTAAAGCCCTCAGTATTCTTGGAGTGAGAATCCAAAGTGTGGGCTTTGTTCGGATTTGGTAGAGGGAAGGAGTAAGAGAGACCGTACACAACAATTAAGTGGGAGATGAGATCGTCTATCGCATAGACAAGATGCTTGATCATTTAGGTGAAGTATACGATCGTGTAGAAAAAAGTAAGCGATCGTCTAAATGATCGTGTAGGAAAAGGTAAGCAATCATCCAAACGATGGCGTAGGAAAAGGGTGAGCGGTCGTCCAAATGACCGCGTAGGAAAAGCTAAGTGATCGTCTATACAATCATTTAGTAAATACCGGGAGCTAAACGATCGCTTAGGAAAAAGGTAATGATCGTTTAGAAAATAGTGCGCGAAGGTGTAATCGGTAAGCGATCGCTTAGTAATATCGTATATGTAAGCGATCGTGCAGGCACTATCGTATAGGCATTGATTTTCTAAACGATGACACTCTCTTTAACACAACGTCTGTACCTATAACTCCTGCACACCGTCAGCTATTTATAATGCACTCATCCATTATTTTGAACAGAAGAGACGCTGTCCCATTTCCCTTATACCCATTCAATGAAAGTGATCTTATCATATTCATAACATATAAATTAATATCATATATTAATTATAATATTTTCCTCTACAAGATATAAATCATATTTATATCTAATTTCCTCCAAATTAATGTGTCTCATACATAAAGTTAATTATATCATATTTAATTAACTCGTTCAATTATATCACATATAATCGAACTCCCTCTTGTCAATTTGAACATTTCAAACTGACCCAAAAACTGATTCTTAACTTGTATCCAAGCTACTAGGGACCTTATAGACCTATGGCTCAAAGCACCAATGGTACGTGAATAGCTGACTAAACTCTTTAGTCACGATATCTACCATCCGTTAACTGCCAGACATTCCACTAAAGACTGACAGTTGAACTCTTCTTGCCATAGATATATTTTTATGTCCATTGGATATAACCAATCATCAATACGATGACTCTTCACAGATGCTCATAATTACAGCAAGCCAATTTAATTTTTTGCCCCTGTACTTACATCTTCCTTCTTAAGTACCACTGATCCCTCTAATGAACATTAAAACATAGTCCAACTCTTTGTGAACACCTCTCCAGCCATGAGAAGATGCGTGGCGCAATATCGTTCAAGTTTCGGGATCAGCCCTTAAGAGAGCAATCTATCTACTTACCCCTACTTTAGGGAAGGAGTAAACTCCATCTTGTGAAGCTGAGTTCCCAACTCCCAAATCAGACGAATCCCCAAAATGGTAGGTTTGAGTCGGCGTTATAGCCACTCGTACCCATGCAAATCAAAGGACCGCCCTTAATGGCAGGAGTTCCCAACTCACTCAGGATTGAGGTCATGATACCTATGGTCATCCTAATGAAGTAAAGTCTCAGTCATGAACGGTGTTATATGACAAGACATTAACACTTCGAGGTCAAGTCTTATACAAACTCTTTGTATAGGACGCCCCTAAACGAATGATTAGGATCAGACCTTCTGTGATAAGTCACAACATTTGTAACAATTCCACAAACCGGACCGCGTTCGTAGTGTTACCAGGATAAGGTTTCCCTCCTATATCCATATACTACAGACTATTTTTATTGTCACTTAAGACATGATCCACTTGTATTTCACTACATACATGCTTAAGTTACATAAAGACAACCAGGGATATTAAGTTTATTGGTTTGTGGTAAAATTAAAAAAAAATATATCTAAATGTGCAAAGTCAAGTAGTGAAGTAAATATCATTTATATTATATATCACAAGTGTTCGTACAAAGTTGTTTACAAACTACAGGACACGAGACTTTAGGGCACAAACCCCAACAGCATAATCATCTTTCTGTAATTTATGTTCTATGAAAATAAAAAATTTGGGACGATTCATGTTTCCGCTCAGGGCCTTCACAAGTTCCTACATGACCAATGCCCATACATTCTACATTGAAGCATTTATTTTCAATACTCTTTTGTAGAGTTTTTCCTTTGTGATAATTCTTTTGTGTGGTTCTTTTGAAATTTGAATGATTAGAACGACTACCATGAAAATAATAATAATTTCTTCCTCTGCCACGATCACGACCTCGACCTCGACCACGATTGTTAACATTCATAACATTCACTTCAGGGACTAATATTGTTCCAGTTAGTCGAGATTCATGGTTCTTCATCAATAACTCGTTAATTTGTTCGGCCATGAGAAGACATGAAATTAGTTTAGAATATTGTTTAAAACATTTTTCTTGATATTGCTGCTGCAGGAGCATATTTGAGACATGAAATGTAGAAAATGTCTTTTCTAACATATCAACATCAGTAATTTTCTCTCTGCATGACAACATTATTGAACTGATTTTAAATAATGCGGAATTGTAATCACTTACTGACTTAAAATCTTATAGCCTTAAATGCATCCACTCGTAACGAACTTTAGGAAGAATAACTGTTTTTTATGATCATACCTTTCTTTCAAATTTTTCCACAAGATACGGAGATTTTTTATTGTAAGATACTCCCAAGTTCATAACATCCAGGTGAATTTTCTTTTTCTTGACTAGATGTTGTATTTTCTTCTTTAATTGTTTCTCCCAAGTTCATAACATCCAGGTGAATTTCGACATCGAACGACCATGACAAATAATTATTGTCATTAATGTCAAGGACTACAAATTCAAATTTTGTACAGATTGTCATGACAACACTATCACAAAATATTGTATTTATAATAGAAAATTAATATGTACTAAATATGCAAAATAACATTTAATTTACTAATTATAATAAAGAGAAAAAACCGACCTACCTTCAGCGATGGAAGCAACAAGAGCTCGTGTTGATAACGTGCAGTGAAATTGAGGAGCATAATGAATATGGAGAATATAATATAATAATATATACTTAAATATAATAAATAAATATAAAGTATAACATGATATAATAATAAACTAAAATTATAAAATAAGTAAAACTATACAAATTGGGCAATGTAGAAATTATGTAGAATTTTGAGTGGATTAACTTGCTAGACAAAGTGATAAGTAGGATATGTCTTGCATGAAGGGAAATTTGTATGGATGACCCAATTTTTGGGTCCAAAATGTCAAATGACACATTTTTAAAAAATAATGTCAATCAACCCTCTGCTTACGTCATCACGGGATGAGATTACAAAAATGCCCCTCTAGTCTATACAAGTGTGCTCAAACTCAACGGTTGTCCCACTCTGCTTAAAATTATCGTGCAAGTGTCATTCAACCTCGCTCGACAAAACCATCGTCCATCTACTGCCGTAATCGAAGTTCTCTACTGTCGTAATCGAAGTTTTCTACTGGGTTAGTGAATTTAATTTTTGTCTTCCATGTTGTGTTGCATCTGTTTGGGTTGGTTTCGTTTGATTGGTTGTCACGTTCATAACTGGTTTCGGGGTTTAATCGGTCACGTCTGTTTTTTATTTTGGGTTTCGATGTGTTTTGCATTGGTTGAGGACAAAGAAGATATAGTTAGAGTCAGACAAGGTAGTGGACGAGTTTTGCGAGAGCGAGATGGGATAGAGCAATTCAAGCGAAAGCGAGATGGGCTAGAGTGAGATGAGCGAAAGCGAGATGGGCGAGAGCTAGCGAGAGCGAGATTAGCAAGACTTTAATAGTATGTTTTGTTAGTGATTTTTTAGTACGAACCTATTAACTGATAAATTGAATGTTCATACAATACAGGAGTAATTTAAGATGTCAAAATCTTTGAAAATTCATGAAGTTGATAGGTTTCTGGGCAAGTAACTTGCATGGCCCACGTTGTGAATGCCAACAAGATTGTAAAGCAAAAGCTTACTGGAAGGCAGTTAGAGATGTTCAAGAAAATAGTTTTTGGTCGCTTTCTAGACATTGAACTTGTATTCAATAGCCCACTAATCCACCATATGTTATTGAGGGAAGTGAAGAAGTCAGGAATGGACTCATTAGTTTCTTTGTCAGAGGAAAGGTCGTCACATTTTCGAAGGACGACTTTTTATTGATCACTGGTTTGTGGTAGTCTCCTACGCGAGTTGGACGGAGTGAGGAGTCCTCACAAGAACTTTTTACGAGGTACTTTGGTAGTCGGTCGACCTCAGACGCATTCCACTTGAATTTGCTTGAAGAAGAATACAAAAAATTGGTATTTGAAAATGACGATGATGCTGTAAAAATTACCCTAGTATATTACATAGAGGTTGCAATGATGGGTAAAAACAAGTAAAAGAATGTTGTAGATCGTACTCTATTTGACGATATTGAAGACATAGACTACTACAACAATCTTGATTGGGGTACAATTATTTGGCAGAGGACACTCGACGCCCTGAAGACCACACTTAACGACAAGGTTGGTTCATACAAGAGAGGGTGAGGGGAAATAAAAATTATGTTGTGAAGTACTCGCTTCGTGGATTTTCCCAAGCATTTCAGGTAGATGTTCCTTAACTTAACTTTATCTTTGGTTTAACATTAACATAATTATAAATTTGAGTTGTTTGGATTTAGGGGTGGACGTACAAGATCCTTTCATCAATTGCAGGGAACGTTGCCACTCGAAAGAGTAAGGTAGCCATTCTTCGTATATTATGGTAGTCGTGCTCCCACTCAGTGTCATTCAAAGAATTCGAGAGAGACATTTGTTAGTCTCAAAATGTAAGTGTAATCTATGTAGCCACAGTATGTTTATTCGGTAGTTAAATGTATACTAACTATCTTACTGGGTTCCTTAATGCAGACAAAAGTCAAAGAGGGTTTTGTCATGCCTGGTGCTGAGAAGGAGTTTCTGGACACCTTAATTGATAGACGGACCGTAAGACAAGCACACTCTGACATCCTTGAACTGTTGACTTACACCCTACCATCGCTTCTTCACTACTGTGACTTGAAACGTTGGAAGTCGGACATTGAAACGTCTCATTGGAAGTTATCCCGACCTACCTCTACGAATACACAGCACGGGTCGTTAGATTATGGAATATTTGTTGTAAAATTCTTAGAACATTCAGTGACTGGTAGTGCCCCATTTGTAATAACTCAGGATAAGATGACTGACTATAGGATGCAATTGGCATGTCAATTGTGGACGAACACTCCATATTATTGACGTACATGTATATTATGTATGTTGTATATATTATTGATGCAATTTTACTAACATGTTATTTAAATTGTTAGTGTAGAACTACCATGAATATAGAAGATTCATTCATGAATAGCCAACAAGTTAAATTAAACTTATAAAAGGAAGAGTGAGATAAGCGAGACATCTGAAAGGATTCATGAATAAACAAACTAGACGATCGTTTATAGTCTCTACACGTTCGCTTAGTAACAATAGACAATTGCTCACAAACACCCCGCGATCCCTTACAAGATACTACATGATCGCTTACTAACTACTACACGATCGCTTACCAAAATCTATACTATCACTTAACTCTGCTACACGATCGCTTAGTAGAAGTAGACGATGAGCGGCACACTACACAATTGTTTATCAAATGCTAAATGATCATTTATAAGTTTTACACGATCGCTAACAAATACTAGACGATCGCTTACAAACTCCTACACGATCACTTATAATTTATTACACGATCACTTACAGATTACAACACAATCACTTATAGATTACAACACGATCACAGGGCTCTGCTACACGATCGCTTAAAAGAAGTAAATGATAATTATTAATTACACTTATAAAAGGAAGAGCGAGATACACGAGAGCGAGATACGCGAGATGGGCTTACAAAATACTTTGTGATCGCTTACGAACTCCTACACGATCGCTTATAATTTATTACACGATCGCTTATAGGTTACAACATGATCGCTTACCAACTACTGCATGATTACAGGGCTCCGCTATACGATCGCTTAGAAGAAGTAAACGATAATCATTAATTACACTTATAAAAGGGAGAGCGAGATACGCGAGATGGGCTTACAAAGTAATTCGCGATCGCTTACAAACTCCTACACGATCGATTATACTTTATTACATGATCGCTTACAGATTACAATACGATCGCTTACAGATTACAACACGATCGCTTATCAACTACTACACAATCACAGGGCTCTGCTACACAATTGCTTAAAAGAAGTAAATGATAATCATTAATTACGCTTATAAAAGGGAGAGCGAGATACGTGAGATGAGCTTTTTTATCCAAATAAAAATGCTAATTTTATTTTATTTTTACAATCACTCAATTTTGATTCGGAACTTCTTTTTAAAAAATCTATTTTAGGCTCTAAATTTTAAACATAAAAATTATAATTTAAGCCAATTAACTTTCAAAAATATTTATTTTGTTTATATAAGTATAAGAGTTCAATTTTTAACATGTTTGGTTAATTTTCTACGCTTACAGATTACAACACAATCACTTACCAACTACTACACGATCACAGGGCTCCGCTACACGATCGCTTAGAAGAAGTAAACGATAATCATTAATTACACTTATAAAAGGGAGAGCGAGATGGGCGAGAACGAGATACGCGAGAGCGAGACGTTTCCAGAATGGTTCACAAATAGCCAATAATTTAATAACATTTATAAAAGGGAGAGCGAGATATTTGAAGAGATTCAAGAATAGACAAACTCTAGTAATTAAACTTATAAGCGAGATATTTTAAAAGCGATTACAAGTGATAGCAAGATTAGCGAGAGCGAGACGTTTCCTGAATGGTTCATGAATAGCCAACAATTTAATTAACATTTGAAGAGAGATGTGAATAGACAAGTGGCACATAGAAAATTATAATTTTGAGGATTAAAGTGACACATAGAATGTTATAGTTTTGAGGATACGTGAATAGACAAGTGGCACATAGACAATTACATAGACAAGTGGCACATAGACAATTACAAAGACAAGTGGCACATAGACAATTACAATCGACCGACATTTGAATAATTTGTATTAGAATCAATAGGTCGCCTAGACGTCAGCAGTTCACTACAGTTTTGCCAATTATGCCCATAGTTCCCATACCTACCGCGTTGTTCTCCTCTTGATGGTATTCTTTGTACTCTTCGTCGCCCGACCTGTACCACTCTTCTAGGAGGTGCAATATGCTTTTTCACATATTCCGGAGGTCTCTTCTATTCAGATATGTGTCCAAGTGGATTTACAGGATCTGCATAAGAAGCCATGAGGATGTCAACGCTATAGAATGGACTGCATAAACCATGGATGGGGATATTTCGTTCTCGCGCAGCCACAATCACATGCGAACATGGGATACTGAGTGAGTCAAATTCTTTGCATGTGCATTCCTTCGTATGGAGGTTTACAATATCGTCCAATTGATTGTCCCACACATGGATCCTATAACAGTCAATCGACTCAACTCGATATCGTCTGCCTTTGTCACACTCAATTGCTAATCAGTTTTCACAGTAGTCCGAGTGTGACGTCGTTCGAGATGCCCAATAATTTCTCCGTTCATAAAACCATGACTGGATGAGGCCTCGAATGTGTTCCAACAAGCACATTATGGGCAATTGTCGATATTCTTTGGTCAATGAATTGAAACACTCTGCACTATTGGACGCCATGTTATTGTATCTTCGTTCTGTTTGGTAAACACGCGCCCACCTTTCAAGACCAATATCCTCTAAATATTTCGATACTGCACCATTTTGAAAAGTACGTAGTTGGTCCCAGTGTGCTTGGAATCTGACATGCGAAATGCCCTGGCTGCATTTTTGAATATCCCAATAATCGTGCTATCTTTAAAGTTGGAAAGAATATTATTTTCTAAGTGGTAGGTGCACAATTCATGAAATGTTGTGGGAAAAACTGCACGAATGACATTGTCAATAGATACCAATCGATCGAATACAAACACCAAGTTAGGGGGTTCTCCAATGGCACACTTCAAGTTCGACATAAACCACTTCCAAGCTCGATCAGTTTCATTGTCCACTATGGCATATGCTGGTGATAAACTTGGTTGTTGCCATCCATGGAAACACCGACCAACATGGTCCCTTTGTATTTTCCTTTCAGATGCGATCCATCAACAATTATCTCAGGCCGACAACTTGAAAAACCTCTAATACAAGGTCCTAATGCCATAAACATGTACTTGAAATGGACATTATTTTCAAGTTCGATTTCAAACCTTGTACCTAGATTCTCCATCTTTAACGCTTCACCATATGTATTTAAAACAGCATACGACTCTTCTGAAGTACCCTTGGCTAGAGCATAAGTAGTTTCCCTTGCACGCCACGCCTTATCATAACTTATGTTTACGCCGTACTCTTTTCTCATATCCTCGACGATGTGACAAGGTTTATAAACATGTCCTATGCCTGTAAACTTGTCTTTGATTAGTTCATCAACTACCGTAGTTGTTGCTTGTCTATGGTCATGATTAAAATTTCAATAGAACATGTGTGCGACCGCATATACTTTATGATCTTAAATATGTCACACCCTGGAATTTTAACTGCACGAAGGCTCCACTTACAATTATCCTCTATACATTTAACAGTAAACAAAGACTTAGTTAACTTCCTTACTTTATATTCAAAATTATTGTTTATGCACAAAATAGACAATCTCATTTTTAAATCACTCTTACTCAAAAAAATTTAACCAATTTCAACATCTGTCTCAGATGAAGAGGTGTTAGGCATAATCAATTCCCCTCTACAACATGAAGACATAGAATTTAATCTTGCTGATCTCTTAGTAACAGTCACTGCAGGTCTATGCACCTCTGAAGGACCACAGTCCATAGAATTTAATCCTACTGATCTTTCATTATCGATCACGAAAGGATCATGCTCTTCTGAAGGACCACAATCCATAAAATTCAAACCTGCTGATCTCTCATTACCAGGCACAAGTCTATTACATTGAGTTTCTCTTTCCAAGTCTACTGCACGAATGCTGTCATTGTCTATTGATAATATTGATGGTTGAGTGTTCATAGACAATAGAATATCACCCTCTTTTCGATTAAGCTCATATGATGCCTCGTATTATCTGTCTACACCTATACCATCATCACTCATATTCACATTTTCGTCGTGGTATGATTTAGTGTTACATATAGTTGAACTGTAGAAAGATCGTCTTGGCAAAGAAGGAAGTAAACATCACCGTCATTCCGTATGTACTATGGAGGAGCTTCAAAGTCAAGCTTATATTTAACTCTCATAACAACATCAAACTCTGAGCAACTTACATTTTCAATCTTGTAAATTTGAGCTTTAAGTTCTTCGTACTTCAAGGTAATAGGCACAACGATTCCTGTTAGCTCGCTTCCAACATACAAATTTCGGTTCTCATCCTAATGACCTCCGTATCGAATTAGTACACATTGTGTCATCCTACAAAGCAATAGAAAATTTTTTATTAAGCAGATAGTAATACACATGGATCTCTCTCGCTGTCGCTCCCACGTGCTCTCGCTCTCGTGCCTCTCGCTGTCGCTCAATGTCGCTCTCTCCACCTTTCTCTTTGTCCCTCTTTCTCACACTCCTTTCATTATGCTATTTTACAATGTCTATTTGCGTACCTGTTTTGAGACCACGTTTCTATAAACACTAATGAGACCAAGTTTAAGAAAAGTATGTTCCGTTCTGAAAAACCCGTTCTGAAAACTCCGTTTGGTTCCGAAAAACTCCGTTCTGGAAAACCTCGTTCAATAAATCTCCGTTCAACAAAATGACAGTTCAAATAAAGTTTAAATTTTAAAGAATACACCATTTTGCTATGTGTTTAAGTTGTAGAAAAATTTCGTGAAAATTGTCAAATTAATCGTACAGTGACAAACAATTACATCACGATGGAAGATGAACAGATAGAGAGAGCGAGATTAGAGAAGTGAGAGCGAGACGGTTATCAGGGGCAATTTCTGTAATCTCATCCCATGATGACGTAAGCAAAGGGTCAATTGACATTATTTTTTAAAAAATGGATGTTTGACATTTTGGACCCAGAAATTGGATTATCCATATAAATTTCCCCATGAAGTTCACATTTTTAAACGTTTGTTTGTTTTAGTCTTCTTTTCTTCGTAAACGCGAGTTGAATCTTGATTAGCAGAGCTCTGCAAATTATTGGAAGGGATTTGATAAAACGTTGAATCTAATTTACATTGATCCTTATCTAGCACTTCATTCATCAATATCTCAATTGGGTATTCTCAAATCACAACCGAACTCCATTCTTTGATTTCTGGTTCGATTCTATCGAAATCTGATGCTAACTCTTACACTTTCACATTCTCTCCAACCATTTATCCCTCGCAACCTTCATTTTCCTCTTCAAAACTGCGAAACTGAACGAGAAGCAAAGCAACTCCACGCTCTCTCGCTCAAAGCAGGCTCTTTGAATCACCCTTCAGTATCTTCTCGTCTTTTGGCTCTCTATGCAGATCCCAGAATCAACAATCTCGAATATGCTCAGTCCCTTTTCGACTGGATTCAAAAACCCACTTTGGTTTCTTGGAATTTGCTCATCAAGTGCTACATCGAGGACCAACGTTCAAATGATGCCATTGCGTTGTTCTGCAAATTTCTCTGTGAGTTCTTGCCTGATTCTTTTACATTGCCTTGCGTCCTAAAGGGTTGTTCTCGATTGGGTGCACTACAGGAAGGGAAACAGATTCATGGGTTGGTATTGAAAATTGGGTTTGGTGTGGATAAGTTTGTTTTGAGTAGTTTAGTTAGTATGTATGCTAAATGTGGTGAGATTGAGCTGTGTAGGAAAGTGTTTGATCGAATGGAAGATAGAGATATAGTATCATGGAATTCTTTGATTGATGGATATGCTAGATGTGGTGAAATTGAACTGGCACTGAAGTTGATTGAAGAAATGCCAGAGAAAGATTCTATTTCATGGACTATTCTGGTTGATGGTCTTTCGAAAAGCGGGAAGCTCGAGGCTGCTAGAGACGTGTTTGATCAAATGCCTACTCGAAATTCTGTATCTTGGAATGCTATGATTAATGGCTACATGAAAGCTGGGGAGTTTAACACCGCACGGGAATTATTCGATCAGATGCCAGAGAGAAACCTCGTTACATGGAATTCAATGATCTCGGGATATGAGCTGAACAAGCAGTTTACACAAGCCTTGAAGCTGTTGGAGGCCATGTTGAGAGAAGATATATCACCCAATTATGTTACTATCCTCGGAGCTCTCTCTGCAGCTTCAGGATTGGTCAGTCTTGGTAAGGGAAGATGGGTTCATTCCTATATAGTGAAAAATGGTTTCAGAACAGAGGGTGTGCTCGGCACGTCGCTGATAGAAATGTACTCCAAGTGTGGCAGCGTTAGGAGTGCCCTCGGAGTTTTTCAGTCTATACCTGAAAAGAAATTAGGGCATTGGACGGCTATAATTGTAGGCTTGGGAATGCATGGGTTGGTAGAGCAAACTCTTGAGCTATTTGATGAAATGTGCAGAACTGGATTGCAGCCTCATGCTATTACTTTTATTGGAGTGTTGAATGCTTGCAGTCATGCAGGATTTGCAGAAGATGCACACCGGTACTTTAAAATGATGACGGATGATTATGGAATCAAGCCTTCTATCGAACACTATGGTTGCTTGATCGATGTTCTGTGTCGAGCTGGATATCTTGAAGAGGCAAAGGATACCATTGAGAGAATGCCCATGAAAGCAAACAAAGTAATTTGGATGAGTCTACTAAGTGGTTCAAGGAAACACGGAAACATAAGAATGGGGGAATATGCAGCTCATCATCTGATTGATTTAGCACCGGATACTACTGGATGTTATGTTATTCTTTCGAACATGTATGCCGCAGCTGGCTTGTGGGAAAAAGTTTGTCAAGTAAGAGAAATGATGAAGAAAAAAGGAATCAGAAAGGATCCAGGATGCAGTTCCATTGAGCATCAAGGTTCAGTTCATGAATTCATTGTGGGAGATAAGTCGCATCCTCAAACCAAAGAGATATACATCAAACTGTGTGAGATGAAAGAGAAATTAAGTTCAGCGGGACATGTTCCCGACACTACTCAAGTTCTGTTATGCCTTGAAGAGGATAATAAGAAAGAAGCAGAACTTGAAACCCATAGTGAGAGGTTGGCTATAGCTTTTGGTCTTCTTAATATCAATCATGGAAGTCCTATTCGCATCATAAAGAATCTTCGTATTTGCAACGATTGCCATGCTGTGACTAAACTTGTTTCTCATATTTATAACCGTGAGATCATTATCAGAGATGGTAGTCGATTCCATCACTTTAAAAGTGGATCTTGTTCTTGTAAAGATTTTTGGTGACTTCATCTCTTCTTAGTTGCTGGTAAATCTTTTCTTCCTGCTTGAGCAACTAGCATCGTGTTCATCTAATCCTTGTCCTCATGATTCCAGGTAAATTCTACCATTGCAAGTAGATATTTCTTGGAAGCTATACGAGGTTATCAGTTTGGTATAGAAGTTTCATAGTTTTAGTTTCTTTATGTCTCAAACAAAACAAAGGAAAATCCTTCCTTGTGATTTTGAAACTCTTCGTCAACCTCTTATCTTTCCTATGGATCAATCAATTTGTATATTTTTTGAAACCTGTAAATAGTATGTGCCATCTGCCGAGACGCATGCTGAATTCTATATGTGAAAACAACAACAAAGCACAGAGAACTTTGAACTTTAATGATACAAATTTAATTGTAGGAAGTTTCTACTAGAGAAATTACATCAACATGAGATTTTCAGGAAGAGTGAGATGCTTAAGTGTGGTAAAACAGAGAGTTGTTTCCTACAGGTTTCTTCATTTTCCGGGGACGAAGTTGGTGGCGTAAGCCCATGCATTGTTGGCAACAGGATCTGCAACATGGTCAAAGAGATTCTCAATAGGACCCTTTCCAGTGACGATAGCCTGGACAAAGAATCCGAACATGGAGAACATTGCCAGCCTTCCATTCTTTAGTTCCTTCACCTTCAACTCAGCAAATGCATCTGGGTCATCTGCCAATCCGAGTGGGTCAAAGGCACCTCCTGGGTAAATTGGGTCCAGTCCTTCACCAAGGGGACCACCACCAACCCGGTAACCTTCAACAAAGCCCATGAGCACAACCTGGCATGCCCAGATTGCAAGGATACTCTGAGCATGGATGAGGTTTGGGTTGCCAAGGTAATCTAGACCACCCTCAGAGAAGATCTGAGAACCAGCCTTGAACCAAACCGATTCACCAAACTGGACGCCATTCTTTGCAAGGATTTCTGGGAAGACACAACCTAATGCACCAAGCATCGCCCATCGGGAGTGGATCACCTCAAGCTCACGGTTCTTCGCAAAAGTCTCGGGATCTGCTGATAGACCGGCTGTGTCCCATCCATAGTCACCAGGGAACTCTCCAGTCAGGTAAGATGGTGTTTGTTCAGAGAATGGTCCCAAGTATTTTGGGCGATCTGGTCCGTACCTGATATGTCAAGAAAACATGCGATTTCAATTTGAAATGAAACTTAAAATATGTGTTCTTAGAATCACTAATACATGAAAATTTACTTCCCAATTGGATGAATCTTCCTACTTAAATGTGCTCACAATTCGATTCAGTAAATGTTTAAACAACTTTTTAATGGACTGTGCTGAATGAACTGATCTTTTTTATTTTAACTCATCATGCCCACTACAGGAAAACACCAGACAATTACTGCACAAGGTAAAAATGGTCCAAGAGACAACCTAGAGCATGAAAATGCAGAAGAAACCATCAAGGTACTAATTTTTTAACAGTTCTAAACTTCCTTTGATCCTGATACAGAGAAGAGACCTATACAAACAGCCACAATTAACTGCTATAGGGAAAATGGAAGGAACATTACCATATGCTTTGTGGAGCACTCTTGACTGTCCGCCGCATGGTGAAGCGGCCGCCACCGACAGCACCGACCCTTCGGACAAGCTCATTGGATTGCTTCAAGGCAGCCTGGCCAGTGAAGGCGGACTGTTGGATGGCAGAGGTGGCCATAAGTGTGTGAAGCTTTCTTAGAAGTTTGATGCAATGTCAAAGGAGAGGGCTGAAGTCTGGTTTTAGACGAGGATGATAGTAGTGGAAATGGAGGTTATATTGGGGATGGAATGATATAATGGATTAGGATTGCTACAAGTCAGCAGCATCCTATTGGTCCTTCTGCTTAAACCCAGATTTTCATGCAGATTATTTATGGCCTATTGTTAAGCCACGTGGCATCCAAGATATTGGTGGGGTCATCCACATAGCCACAAGTTTCTGTTGTACTAAATCAGCTACTCTTAATGGGCCGAGTGAACCAATGAGACTTGAAAGCCCAATACTCTGTTGAAATGGGCCAACTGACCTTTAGACTTTCTGTTACATGTAATTACAATTCTATCATATTTTTGTAATGTAAATACATAAGTAATTTTAACTCTTCCAAAATTACTTTTAAATATGTTTTATATATTGAGAAACAAATATCTAAGGCCTGTTTGATTTATATTTTTATGATTTACAAAATTCTGAAAATAGAAAATAATGTTGTATTTCATGTTTTCATACATGTATTTGGTAGTAGATTTAAAAATTGGATTTTAATTTAAACAATGGTCTAAAATACGTTTAATATTATATTTATAAATCATAAAATTAGTTACAATTATCCATTAAATATTAGTCGACGATAAACTATTATTAATTTATTTATGAACATATTTTATATTAAAAAATTTAGATAATTATTATTTTGTAATATTATATAATTTACAATACATTGCAGAATATATATTTTAATTTTAAAAATGAATCGAGTTTATAATATGATAATGTATTTCTAAATGTTCTTATGTTATTTAATATAATTATGTATTTTAAAATTTAAACTTCAAAATTTGGATACAACGAAAACATGAAAATGATTAGTACTGTTTTAGTCACAAAATTCGAGAACAATTATTAAAAAATTTGCCAAACACATATTTGTTGAGTTTAATGAATCTGAAAACATAAAAGAAAATCTAGATTGCCAACTAAACAAATCTTTAGCTTTCATAGTGAGAAAAAATGCAAATGTGATTTGACGCTACTACAAAAATTGTATTACTTGACGTTTTTTCATAGTCAAGTATTAGTGTTACTTGACGTTTTTAAAAATGTCAACTAATCCAGTGTCAAAAATAAGAGAAATTTTTTTATTGGCTAAAAGTATCAAGCTGTAATTTACTTGATATCGTCAAGTATATGGGAGTTCTTGATTTATTTTAAGTGTTGAGTATCTAAATTCTTGACATTTATTGACATTTATTATGGTCCAAGTTTTTCATAACTTGATAGTCTTTACTTGTCAAATGTAATTTATTTTTAACACCTAAAAACTAGCAAACTTAAAGAATACTTGACACGATTTGCTTGTCAAGCTTTTTTTTTTAATTTATTAAAATTATACTATTAGAATAATATGGTTTTTGTAATAGCGCGTTAATCTCATGTAATTTGATCTTATACTTGGATAAATGTTCTAAAATTTACAGAAAACTTAAATAACTATTAAAATGTCTACCTTTTGTACCATAGTTTTTTGTTTCTTATGAATTTAAAAAAAAAAAAAAAAAAAAAAAAAAAAAAAAAAAAGGAAAAAGATGCGTGTTCAATGAATTATAAAATTGTAATGTAAAATTAACATGGGTTTCAAATAAAAATGAGATTAAAGCTAGATATTAGCAATTTGATTTAATAGAGTTCTACATTACTTTTTGTGAAAATTAGTGAATGAATTGCAAAACTTATCCAATAAGGTTTGCAATTCTTCCACTAATTGAATTATAAAATACAATTATATGAAACAGAAAATTCATGGTGAAAATAGATAGGCTACATCAAGAAAAAATCATCAAATACACCAAAGAATTTATTTTATTTATTCAAGAGTGTAAAAATACAAGAAATAAACCCTCCATTTACAGGCCAGCATGAGCATGGCAACTTGACTTCTGTCAGAATCCCTCACCCTACTCTTGTTTAACTAACCTAGGTAAACAAAACAACACAAAACCATCATAATGTTCAATGAAGGACAAAGTGAAAGAATATGTAAGAAGCCCATCCAAGTGCCAATGCTAAAAGGAAACAAATAATCCATTGCACTGCACTTAGTTTCACACCATTAACAATGGTTCCATCAAACTCAATAACCATCACCTGCACAGCCAATACACTCACCACAGAAATCATAACCCAAAGAATGTGCAGCACAACATGAAAAACAGCTACTTCATTTGTTACCAATCCCATAGTGATAGCACCAAGAAGATTTGCTATTTGGCAAAGAATGAAAGTATTGAAAATCATTGTATTTCTCACATCTTCCTCCATATGAGGCATAATCTTCTGTCCCAAATACTCCAGCATCAAGAAAACAAGAGCTTGACATAGAACATGGATCACAATCTTCTTCAGAATAACTCTAGTTATCAAAGATTGCTCCCTATCGCTGCCTCCAACTCGGTTTCGAACTTCCGCATCATTCAATTCCATTACCATCATCAGGCTACCAAGAAGACACATAATCAAAGTCACCCATATAAGGTGAAATGTGGTTATGGGAGATTTTCCAGAGACCATGGTGCAGATCAAATTTATTAGAAGCCCAGAGATTAGAGCAGTGAGTTGAACTTGATAGAATTTTTGAATGTTGAGGTAATAGCTTCTGCCATATTTTAGTGTATGGTTCAAGGATGTAACATCTTCACAACTGAGATCAGAAACCAGTCTAGATACTTTAGTACTTCTGTTTTCTTGTACAATCCCAATATCAGCTTCTATTAAAGTTGGAACATCTCCTGATGTCAAACCTCCTAATAAAGCAACAGTTTCTCCCTTAGCTTTCAATTCTTTTACTAAGAGAAGCTTGTCTTCAGAGGTTGCCTTCCCCATAACAGTAATTGACTTCATTAGCTCATTTTTCTCCATTCCATCAATCTTCATTATTTCCCTAAATCTTTCACCTTCAATCTCCTGTTTGTTGGGGTCATATTGAACTCCAAGACCATCAGTCATGTTTATGGCCACAGAAAGCTCATCTTCTGATGTTAATATGATTCTTACACCAATATTTTCAAGATCTTTCAAGGCAAGTAGTATTTTTTCATGCGAGAACTTAAGACCCATTAACCCAAGCAGCTTTAACTCCCCTTCAAACACCTGGTGATCATTTGTCTGTTTACAAGCAAATGCAATGGGTCTTAAACCCCTTTCTTCCATTTCTCTGACCATTTTTTGAAAGACATCTTTTCTGTTTTCTATGTCATGAATTCTGCCTCTGATATCATAGTAATTTGAGCACATATTCAGAAGAGTTGATGCATTCCCATAAAAATGGTCATGAAAAAGATTTGCTTCAGTATCTCCTATACTTTTGTTCCTCAACACTCCAATGCCCTTTTCTGAGCTCAAAAATTTATGATCAATAAAGTCAAACCTCTGATCAGGAGATTCTTTATTGATTTTCAATCCTGATTTTTCCCAGAAATTGAGCAGATTATTCCTTAAAAGAACAGAAGTGTTGGGATCAAGGCATAAAACTCTGGCTGCTACCTCAAAGCCTTGATGAATATCAGGATGAAATTCCATACCAGGGTTGATCTTCTCTTCTCCAACAAAAAGCTCTCTAACCTCTACCTCGTGAAACGAAAACTCAGCAGTGACGTCAATACAGATTACAGAAACAAGGCCTAAAGTTCCACAAGCTGAGAGATTCCTACATTTTACTTTGTGAGATCTTCTCATCCTTTCTCTCCATAAAGAGAGGGAAATAGTGATTGCAAGAGGCATCCCATGCTGTATTCCTATTATCATGGTTAAGAGAACAGTTGCCACTAAGGAAACTCTGAACTTCCCAAACTCAAAGGACATCCTTTCAAAGGCATTTGCTACAAAGCCCACCGTTAATTTCCCCTTACTTTCAGGCTTATCATTGTAGTAATCATCATGCTTATGCTTTTCACATAGGAGACGGGTTAGAACAACAAGCAGCAGCATCAAAGACACTACAAGAGAGAACTTTTCAATAAATTCATACGGTTTGTTGATCCTAGATTGGAACAACGTCTCCTGTGAAGGATGAACAATCACATCAAGCAGCCCTTTTCGAAAAGCCGTGTCGTGATCGATAGACACCGCAATCATCTCTCCTTTGCCATATTCAACCACAGAACCAGAAAACAGAAATGGATTTCGATGAGGGTCAATGTGGGAGTTGATAGCTTCATCCAGAATCAGATTTTCACCTTTTATTAGCAACCCATCTGCAGGAACACGATCACCTTTCTTCAAATGGATAATCTCTCCCTCCTTAACATCAAATACCGAGACCCCTTGGAGTATTTCATGTCTTTTCACGGTCACTTCCACGTTGTTCTTAATCTTCAAAAGCTTCTTCTCCTGTCTTTTTTTCTGGTAAAAGCTTGACACCGAAGGGACAATTACAAGTAGGAAAACTGCAAGGAGTATCCCAACACCATCGTGCCATCCATGTTCAAGTCCCTGTTCTAAAGATCCAATGGCAAAAGACAAATCAGCAGCAATTACCAAGACCAAGATTGTGCAGCTGTTTAAGGAGTTGTACAAACAAGACCAAAATCCTTTTACAAACAGGATGAATGAGCCCCAGAATCCCAGCCCATGAACTGTTTGTGCTAAATCCCCAACCACACCAATCTGTATTAAAGAGAAACTAAATTCAATCACCAAACCAAACAAAAGCAGCAAAAAGAAACGATTACTTTGATAGATTGACCTAAAAAATTCAGCCAAAATAATATTTGATCTCGTTTTTAAAATAAGTTTTATAACCCTATTCAAACTTTAGTTTAATATTTACTTTTCTTCCCCCTCTCTCAACTCTTTCTTCCTCCCCTTTCTGCGATGATAACGGCCACATCTAGTGGAGTTGTTTCTTCTTCCTCAGGTAACGCTCGGTATTCTTTCAGATGTCGTACGACCCAAGTTCAGATTAGAAAGCTTTGTTTTGAAAAGACTATCAAATTTCATTTTGTCACAAAAAGTTTGGGTATTCGTACAAAAATTTCCAAGAAAAGAAATTGGTTACCGGTGGTTCCGATTCCGACTGCAGAAATGAGACAGCCTCCTGTACACCGCCGAAATCGTTTAGTGCTTCTAAATTCTTCTCTTTAACAAGCCGCTTAAGACGCTGCTTCTTAATTTCGCTTTCGGATTCTGAAGAGATTATGTTAATGACCGTATGAAGTGACGCCGGGGATCTGGTTCTGTTGAGGCAGAGTACGAAGCGTATGCTTAAAACAAGTTGCCTGAACTTGACGCCGGCCGGTTTGTATGAAGTGCCGACGTCGGAAACAACCAGAAGCGGCTGAGCACCACCATCATCAGTTCCTTGAAACATTGTTTTGATTCTACTGGAAAATCTCACGAATGGAAGAATATATTTATAGGCGTTCCTCGAACTATTTATAATAAATTACAATATAACAACTTTTCAAAAGAATTAAAATATTATAATCATGCTATTTTGAAAATGTAAAAAAAAAAAAAAAAAAAACAAAACAAAACAAAACGAAACGAAAAAATAGCAACATTAAAAAAAAAAAAAAAAGTGTGAGAGAAGTAAAACGGCCAATGCGCCTTAAGGACTTGAGGGACACTCACTAGTCAAAACAAAGAAAATCACACCTCATCCACCAAACATAAAATCATTTTTTTTCCTCCTGTCCCAATAAATTTAAAAAACGAGGTTTTTTTTTTTTTTAAACCACTTTTTTTTTTCATAAATTTTAAAGAATAGGTGCATTTAATTATTCATTTTAGATAGACCAATTTAATCCTTTAATTTTTAAGAATGAATTTAAGAGGCCTCGTTATTTTAAAAAATTATTAAATTTAAATAAAAAATTGATTAAATAGTGAGTTCGCAAGATGAGTTAAAAAAAAATATTTTAAAATAGGGACAATTACAATTTTAATTAAAAAAAAAATTGAAAATCGAGCACGTATCCCTAGGTTTTGTTTTTTTACAAACATGTCAAAAATCTTTTACTTGAAAATTTTATTGTTATCTTATTTCTATGTGATTGTCACACCTGTAATTACAAAAAAGTTGAAGTCAAAAATTTTTAAAATGTATTTATCATACAGTGCAATTTCCCTTAAAAATATTTTTCTCATCTCTATTCTCTCTCCTCCCTCTCCCCTCAAATAGTTCCCCTCTTTCTGTCTTTTATTAGAATTAAAAGTTTTTTTTTTAAATAGAAAACCTGGAAAAAAGAAAGGAACATCTTTCAAATTTTTATAAAATCTATACCATTTATAAATATTTTATGGAATGTCTTTAGAAGTAAAAAAAAGGTATTTGTATTTCTTTTTCCATTGTTTGCTCTACTTCAATGTAGACAGAAAGAAAACAATTCACAATTCACTTTTCTTTCTCTCTCTAGAATCACACTCCTTAATTGAGGGGAGAGAAAGAAGAGATAAGAAAAATATTTTTAAATAATTTATTTTCTAATTTATCTTGTCACCTCACCATTTAATCATTTTTTTTTTAAATTTAATGATCTTTTTTCAATGGAATGACCTTTTAAACTCGTTCTAAAAAATCGAGAACAACTAAATTGACTAATTTAAAATATAAAGGATTAAATATACCTATTATTTAAAATTCAAGTATCAAAAAAAATATATTTTTTAATTTTATTCTTATAAAAGGTTTTAAAAAATAAGAGAAATTTTTATAAATAGAAAAATAAAAAAAAAATATTTACACTTTATAGCAAAAAGTTCTAAAAGTATTTTATACTTTTGGAATTTTTTACTATAAAATGTTAAATATTTTTTATATTGAAACAGGTCCCTCAAAATAATTGTATATGAATTTCACTTTTAAAAAATTGTATATTAAATTTAATAGTATGTTTTCTTATAAAAAGTTATTAATAAATAGATAAACCCAAGTACCAAAATATTTTTCTCTTTTTTATTCTTATAAAAGGTTTCAAAACAATTGTATATTAATTTCACTTTTAAAAAATTGTATATTAAATTTAATAGTATGCTTTTTTTAAAAAAAAAAAAAAAGTTATTAATAAATTGATAAACTCAATTCTCAAAAAAAAAAAAAAAAAAAAAGGTTTCATTCATTGGTTGCCTTTAAATAGAACCATTAATAACTAATAACTAACCATTAAAGTGAGACTATAATAGGAATGCCTTTGAAAATGAAAGGTAAAATAGAATGATGAAAATTCTCCACCCATAACTTTCTTTATAGTATTAAATTTTTATTGATACGTCGAGATTTTTATGTTCCTATAAATTTGACATCGACATGTGAGTGAATCGATATTTCTATTGCATCGTAGAAAAATTCGTGAAATATAAAAAATTAAGCAAAAAAAATGTCATTAATGTAGATATAATATAAATTGTGACGTTCTAAAGATGTAAGATAAAATCCGTCTTATTCTTTTTTATTTTTGATTTAAAAATAAATAATAAGCAATGAGGGGATTTTGGAATATATATATATTTGTGGGCGGAGAAGGAGAAAAGTTCCCACTAACCGAGTAACTTGCAAACCAGCGCTTAGTCCTCTTTTTCTTTTTTTCTTTTTCCACCCCACCCCGCCCCCCTTTTTTTCGATATTTTCTCTCCTCTTTTAATTTTTTAATTTTTCAATTTTTCAATTTTCCTCTTCCGAAAGGGACACGAGGAGAGATCGAGATCAGAGAGAAAACACACAGCCACGTGACAGTGACAGCACGCTTTTACTCTATGGGTTCCACACTTTTTTTTTTTTTTAACCATTATTTATCCAACTATAGTTTTTATTTATTTACGTTTTCGTTTTTTTATTTTTATTTTTATTTTTATTTTTCAAAATTATAAATTTTTTTTATTTCTTTTGAATTCTCAACCAAATTTCAAAAATAAAAAATAAGTTTTTAAAAGTCTTTTTTTCAAATATTGGCTTGCTTTTTAAACTAATAGTAAAAAGTAGATAACTATGGAAGAAATTTAAAGGAATAAGTAATGTCTGTAATCTTAATTTTTAAAAATAAAAATAAAAAAATCAAATGATTACCAAACAATACTTTATTTTTTAATCATGTAAAATACATTTGCAAATGATTCATTTACTTATGACAGCATGTCTTTGGGTTCGCCTCTTATGCCTATGCCTATGTCTATGATGCCTTTGTGCACTTCTATCCCAATAGAAAGGACTGAGTGGGCCCAATAGACTATATTCATATTTTCCTTTCATGTTTTTCAGGATAAAGACTGGCATATGACCGTGACCTGGTCATTTGGATGGATTATTGCTTCCGCACTTAGGTTTCATGTACTAGAATCTGGTTTAGGAGTCAGACATTTTACAATCTTATGAAATATTCATTGATTTTATTTATTAATTTATTTAATTGTTATTTATTTTAAAGTTGGATTAGGGGTATCCCGGACAGTATTTTTTTAGGTTTTCTCTTCTTTGCTTATTTGAGCATAACTTAATTAAATAAAAATTTTATCTCTTTTATTTTTTTAATTTATTCTTTGAGAAAATGTATTGCCAAGCCTATGCGTCCTAGAAACATACTAAAAATTTGGATCGTTACATAAATAATAGACATGTTAACTTGTTTAAAAATCATAAAATATTTATTTACTAATTTAAATTCATTTTTAAAAATTTTTTTATATAATTTTTCTTAAAATATCCATTGACATCGTCATTTTATCAATATTTTCATCGAAATTTCTGTAAAATTATGACCTCGATATTTTCATTGAAATCGACATTTTAAACCTTGATTATAGACTAGTTTTTATAATTAACTAGCTGATGAAATTCTCTAATTGTTGGTGAGTTCATGATAAAGTTATATAATTCTATGTAGATGTAGGTCATATACATTCCCGTTATTTCTCATAGTTTAAAGTCCCAATAAATGGAACAATCAACCCTTCATATAATCATAGTATTAAATTTTCGTCGAAATGTCGATATTTCTACATTTCTATGGGTTCGACATCGACATTAGGTATAAATTGATATTTTTATTATATCGTAGAAAAACCCATGAAACATAAAAAATAATCATCAAAATACCATAAATATAAATATAATATAAATAATAGATATATTAACTTATTTGAAAATTATATAATGTTTATTTATTAATTTAAATTTGTTTTTTTTATAATTTTTCCAAAAATATTCATAAAAATCAATATCTTATTGATATTTCCATCAAGATTTCCATAAAAATTAAGACCACGATATATTTATCCACATCAGCATTGACATTTTAAATATGGCATGTAATTAATGCAAATTTTGGTAATATATATATTTTTTTTTGGACAGATTTGATTGTGGTCTATAAATATTGTTGTGTTTTGTGAAATTGATAGTGGGGCAGAATTTTAAGGTAGGTTAAAAGAAATTATTATAAAATAGTTAAAATCATATTTGTCATTTTCAAAATGAGTTTAATTGTTTAAAATCAATTTGAGTGTATGAAAGATACATTTGGAAGTGTAAAATTAAATATTGAATTGATTTTGAGTGATTAAATGCTCGTTTCGAAGTAATTCTAAACATAAAAAAATAATTTTAATAATTTCAAAATTATTTGTAAATATGTACTTTTAGTGGTTTTAGCCAAACACAAAGTTTGAGATTAATGTCTATTTGATTCCTAAAATTAAAAAAAAAAAAAAAAAAAAAAAAAAAAAAAAAAAACATTTTCTGCCTCTAAAGTTTTAAAAATAGTTGCAAATAGTCCGTGTGGTTAGTTGATTAATGCTCCATAAATCTTTTTCTTTTCTCCAATATTTAATAATAATAATAATAACAATAATAAATAATCATTTCACACCCATTAGTTAACTGGCTTCAAGAATCTTTTAGAATCATTTTATTTATTTTAAGACTCAAAAGTGTTTATTTTGAAATTTTAAAAACTAAATAAATATCAACTTCAAATTAAAGGTATAAAAAAAGGTTTATTTTACTATTTTACTTTCGAACTCAAAGTAGTAAATAGCTTAGATTCGGATAAATTATAATATTTCTATTACTACAAAAGAATAAATGGATATTAAATAAAATGATGGTACAAGGGTGTTTTTCTGTTTTTCTAAGCTAAAACAGATCATTATTCTTGTACATTACAAATGGGAAAAGGAATGAAAATATGAAACTTACAACTCAAAAAACATAAACTATGCATATTGCACTAAAAACTGAACTGCACAGTTTCTTCTGAATGCTATAAAAACAAATGGAAACCAAATGAAATTGAGAATACAAACATCAAAGCTGCAAAGAACAACAGTGTAATGTTGAAATCAACATACTCAAATTCAGTGAGCAAAGTGGCAAGTACTGGCAAGAATTTGTTCTTGGCCCATTCAACTGTCAAAGGCAGTGATGCAAAAATGCAACAAATGCCCCAATTAACAGCATTTAGTTTAACACCATTGACAATCTTTCCAGCAAACTCAATCACCATCACTTGCACAGTCAATACACCCACCAAAGAAATCCCAAACCATTGGCTTTGCAGCATAGCCTTAAACACTTCTACCCACTTTGTTACCAATCCCATTGCAGCCATCAAATTGAAGATCTGCCAAAGAATGAAAGTATTAAAAATCATTGTATGCCTCACATCCTCCTCCATTTGGGGCATTATCTTCTGTCCTAAATACTCTAGCACCAAGAAAACAAGAGCTTGACATAGGACATGAATCGCAATCTTCTTCAGAATGAATCTAGATATCAGAGATTGGTTCCTATCGCGACCTCGAACACGGTTTCGGACTTCCTCATCATTCAATTTCATTACCATCATCAGGCTGCCAAGAAGGCATATAATAAAAGTCACCCATATAAGGTGTATTGCAGTTATGGGAGATTTTCCAGAAACTATGTTGCAGACCAAGAGTATTAGCAGCCCAGAGACTGAGGTAGTAAACTGAATCTGGTAGAATTTTCTAATATTAAGGTAAATGCATCTACCACATTTCAGTATTTCGTTCAAGGATGGAGTCGGCGCAATAGTGATATCGGAAGCTGTTCGACATACTTCAGTGCTCCAATTTTCATCTGTGATCCCTACATCAGCTTCCCTCAAAGTTGGAGCATCACTTGTTGTCCAACCTCCTAAGAAAGCAACAACATGACCACTAGCTTTCAATTCTTGTAGTAAGAGAAGCTTGTCTTCAGGAGTGGCCTTCCCCATGAGAGTTATTGATTTTATCAGCTCATCTTTCTCTATTTCAGTACTGTTCATTGTTTTCCTAAATTCCTCACCTTCAATCACCTGGTGGGAACCACACTGAATTCCAAAATCAACTGCCATGGCTGTTGCTGCAGAAAGTTCACCTTCTGATGTTAATATGATCCTTACACCAACATCTTTGAGATCTTTCAAAGTCATTTTTATTTTTTGAAGTGAGTACTTGAGACCCACAAATCCCAGCAACTTCAACCCTCCTTCAAAATGCTGGTGGTGAGTTGTCTGTTTACAAGCAAAGGCAATAGGCCTTAATCCTTTAGTCTTCATATCACTGATCACTTTCACAAAGAAATCTCTCTGATTTTCCATGTCATGTATTCTCCCACTGATATCATAGTACTGAGAACACATATTCAAAACAGTTGGTGCATCCCCATTGAAGTGCAAATGAAGATTTGCTTCAAAGTTCCCACTTTTTCTCATCAACACTCCAATACTCTTTTTTGAACTGAAAAATTTAGGATCAACAATGTCAAGATTCTGATCAAGAGATTGTATATTGATTTTCAATCCTGAATAATCCCAGAAACAGACCAGATTACTCCATAAATCAACAGAAATGTTGGAATAAAAACGTAAAACTCTGGCTGCTAGCTCAAAAACTTCAAGAAAATCAGGATGAAATTCCATACCAGGATAGATCTTTTCTTCCCCAATCCAAAACTCATCAACCTCTATCTCGTCACATGATAGCCCACCAGCACTAGTGATGTCAATACAAACTACTGAAACAAGGCCCAAAGTTCCACAAGCTGACAGATTCTGAGACCTCCCTCCATAAGATCTTCTAATCTTTTCTCCCCACCAAAAGAGGGAAACTGAGATTGAAAAAGGTATCCCATGTTGTATTCCTATTACCATGGCCAAGAGAGCCGTTAACAAGAAAGAAACTTCCCACCTAAACTTAAGAAACATTCCTTCTAAAACATTCTCTATGATTCCCACTGTGACTTTCCCCTTGGTTGCAACCTTATCATTGTAGTATTTGTCATGTTTTCCAGATAAAAGACGTGAAAGAGTTACAATGAGAATAGTTACAGACAACATAAGAGAGAACATTCCTACAAATTCATATGGTTTGTTAATAAGAGATTGAAAGAACGTTTCCTCTGAAGGATGCGAAGTCGCATCGATCAACGCCTTTCCAAAAGCTATATCAGCACCAGTAGATACAGCAATCATGACCCCATGACCATATTCAACCACAGAACCGCAAAATAGGAATGGATTTTGATTAGGGTCAATTTTTTGGTTTATAAAATCATCTACGAGCAGATATTTGCCTCTTATCATCAACCCATCTGCAGGAATACGATCACCCTTCTTCAGATGTATTATGTCTCCCTCCTTGATATCAGAAACAGAGACATTATGTCTTAAATCGCCTCTTTCCACAATCACTTCCAACTTGCTCTTAATCTTTTGCGCCTTCTCCTCTACTCTTCCCCGGTAAAAGTCGAAAACCGAAGGGAAAAATATAAGTAGGAAAACTGCAATGAGTATCCCCAAACCATCATGCCATCCATGTTTACCTTGTTCCAATGACTCAATTGCAAGAGTCAAACCAGCAGCGACTAATAGCAGCATTATGCTATAGCTGTTCAGGGACAGCCATAAAGAGTGCCAGAACTCGTTTGAAAATAAAAATATAGAATCCCAAAAGCGTCGATCAGGAGCTGAGGCAACTAATAGTTCCATTAAGCCATCATTTGCTGTTCCCTATAGACGCAAGTAACTAAATTCAAACTCCAAAACACATAATCACAAATCACAATTTCAGTATCATTTACAATTAGATTAAAGAACCTTTAATTAGGAGAAGCATAATTCAAATGCCAAAGCCTCATTCCAAAAACACTGAATCAAAAATCACAAACCACAATTGTATGTTTGGAAAAAGTTACAATATGACAACCATTTAAAGTAGTTTTTTTTAAAAAAAGAGAAATACTTGAAATCAATTTTTAGAAGTGTTTTAGCACCTCCCTCCACCAGCCACCATCGAAAACCTATTCCAGACAATCATCTCCAACGACATCCACCTCCACTGACCATCACCAGTGGCCACCACCGACGCCAACTACAAGAAGCACCACCAATGAACACCATTGGCAACCTAGTCCAGCAAAATTTTGACAACCATAACAAATGGACACCACTGATGGCCTCTGATGACGACCACCACCAATTTTGGTGGTCACCTACATGACCAACTTTGGTGACCATCACTAGTGGCCACCACCAAAGGCCAACTCCGACAACCATCACTCCAATTTCACGGCCACCTCCAATGATCGACTCTAGCGACCACCGGCAACCAACTTAATTCAAATTAATCACAAGAATTATAATTCAAATTCCAAACAAAGCCTGGGTCCAAAAATACACGTCACAATTTCACTATCATTTACAATCACAGTACCCTTAAATCATGAGAAACAAAATTGAATTCCAAAAACACATGAATATAAATCACAAATCACAACTTCACAACTTCACTACCATTTACAATTACAGAACCCTTTAATCACGAGAAACAAACTTCAAATTCCAAGCAATCGTAATTGAGAACAAGAAGCAGGAACAAGATATTGATCAAAGTTACCTGGGACTCGGAAGGCAAAAATGTGGCCTCCGCCTCGTGAAGACCGCCAAAATCGCATAGTGCCTTAAAATCCTTATGTTTAACAATCCACTTAAGTCTCTGCTTCTTCATTTCCCTTTCATCTTCCTCATTTATTTCAACAGCTGTGAATGATTGGGTAGAGGAGGTTCTAGCAACAACCAAAAGTGGTCGAAATCCATCATCAAATTCAGAAGCAGCAACTTCGTCATTGTTTCCCTGAGACATTGTACTGAACTCTACTGAAAACAAAAACAAGAATTAGGTAAAAACTATCAAATGCAAACGATCAAACAAGAAATGTATCGATCAAAATTGCGAAGAAAATTAAAGAATCGTGCTACTTACTTGAAACTTAATTCTTGAACGAAAAACAACAATAAAACAGAGATTGAAAACTAACCAAATGCAAGATCGTTTATACTTCGAGAAGCAATTGAATTTATAGAAAAAAAGAGTTGAAACAATTACACTTAATTCCTTCCGCTGCAAGTTACAGATTTCTGACTTTCTTCCCTCCATTTGTTTTTTAATTCAGTGATGACTGACTTCTAAGTTCTATCTTCTGCCGTCCTTTTTTCTATATATATTTTTTAATATGTACTTTAGCTCTTTTACATTTCATTAAATTTTAAATTAGTTGCCTGATTTAGCTTGAAATTGATCTTTCAAATTTTCAAATTAGTTTTTTTTTTTTCAGTATGATCCAAATTTTGGGAGAAAAATGTGGTTTGCCTGTTTTTTGAAAATGATTTTATTTTAACCTTTTGTTGACCAAGCTAAAAGCATCTCACTCTCATTCTCTTTCCTCTATTGCTTCCTTTCTTCACTCACATATCACTCTCTTTTCTCTCGTTGTCTCACTCTCGCTCTTGCACTCTAGTTACGTCGGAATTGGTTGAATTATTGTCCTCTCCCATGATCAGAACTATTCATGTGGATTTATCGGAATTGGTGCTTGGTTTTGCCGAAATTGACCGCATTCAAGAAGGAAAAGAAGGAAATAGAAAAGAAAAAAGGATAGAAATTTTGAAGAAATAACAAATTCGTATCTTCACTTGTCTATCACATCCGCAGAAGATTGATTAACATTGTTTTTAAAAAAAAGTGGGTCATTTTTCATGTTGGGCCTCTAAAATAGGTCATTTATGCAATTTTCTTGAGGATGAAGTTTTTTTTTTTTTAAATGTTGTCTTTTTATCACATAGATGTATTTATGTTTTTTTAGTACAATAAGAGATAGGAGGATTTGAACTTCAAACATTTTGGTAGTTAATATATTCGTATAGTAGTTGAGCTATACTCATTTTAGTAGATGTGTGTTGTGTTTTCTTAAACCTTAATAAGAGTTTACATGATATGTCTTAAATCATTGTAAATTTTAACTACATGATAAAATAATTAAATATTAAGATTAATTGATAAATACATTATTGATAACCCCAATCAAAATGTCAGATGTTCAAATTTTCACCACAATATATTATTAAACTAAAATTAATAATCACACAATTAAAAAATTTACGATATTTCACTAAAAACTATATCGCATAGAATAATCACCAAACAATACAAATATTAATTATTAGTAAAGAAAAAATTTTAAAGAATTAAAATAATAGGAAATGAATTGAGAAATGTAGAATGACGATTTAAACTTTCAAGAAATGGATGCTTTTGTTTAGACGTTGGATTATATTATATGGCGAAAAAGAAAAGAAGAAGAAGAAGAAAATAATAGTAATAATACTAATAATAATAATAGGGGTTGGAAATCGTCAAATAAATCATGCATGGACTATGGAAATTAAATCAACCATAATATCGAAATGATTAATTAAATAGTTAAGACATTCCAATTTCAATGGGACTCGACCGATGGTCCCCACGTGATTGTGAACCACGTGCCATAATAAAAAATTATTATTATTATTATTATTATTATTATTATTATTATTTAGTTGAGAAACACATATATTTATATATTTATTCTACGATAGCCATTAAATAAAAATGGCATAAAATATTATCTTCGTAACTAAATGTTTAAAAATAATTTTCGTAAGTTCAATAAATATTAATACAAGTTCTTATTATTGTACTAACAAAAGTTCTTATTATTAATCTGCTTTTTCTTTTTAATCTAGAAAATGGTTTGTTTGAGATTAATTTTTATTTAATTTTCCAATCTAAAAAATGGTTTGTTTGACACATGTTCTTAAAATTTATAAACAGATTAATAAATTTTTCTTTTATTTTAAAAAGTTAAGATTAAGTAATGGGAGGAACTAGCTTTTGCAATTAGTATATGAATTTAATTTAGATATTTGAAAGTACAAGACTCAATTAGAATTATGGTATTAAATTTTTCATCAACATGTCAACATTTTTATCGATATTTTTACATACTTATAAGTTCGATATCAACATAAAAAGTTAATCAATATTTTCGTTATATTTTTAAAAACATCTAAGAAACAAAAATGTCATTTTTGCAAATTATAAAATATAACTAATAGATATTTAACTTATTTAAAAAATGTAATATGTTTATTTATTAGGGCTATTGTTAAATATAGAAAAATAAACTAAAATATTTATTAAATATGACAAAATTCTAGAACTATTAATGATAAACGTTGATAGACACTGATAGACTTCTATTAGTGTCTATCAGTGATATTGATAGACACAGATAGAAGTCTATCATTGTCTATCAACGTCTATCATTGATAATTCGAAAAATTTGCTATATTTTGTAAATATTTTCAATAGTTTTACCGTTTGAAATAATTTTCCTATTTATTAATTAATTTTATATTTTTTCTTTCATAACTTTTCATCGACATTGATATTTTATTGATATTATCGACATTTATGTATTGAGTTCTCAACATTTCTGTCGACTTTTGTTTTCTTGAGTCGAATGTTCAAATCTTTAATCTAGCAAAGTTGTTCAATAGAAGCCAACACAAAGATAACTCAATTGACATAAAACTTGTACGACCTCAAGATTAGAAAGGTTTGATCCTCTCATCTCACGTATTTTATAAAAAAATAATAAAAAATAAAAGTTACTAGAAGGGGAAAAATGACAAAGGAAGAGTTGGATGATTGCTACTTAACTCTAATTTATTAATTTTGGATATTTGAATGAAATATTTCCCTTAAAAAGTCTAAGTCCGAGTTGTATTCTTAGTCAGCAATAGTTAGTCCCCACGTCAGCTGTAAATTGTTAATTAGTTTGACGTGTTAATTTCATTTAAGAGAAAAGTAATCAAGTAGAATTATTTATCCTTTTTTCCACGTAGCTATTGATATCGTATAATCGCCAATGGATGATATATATTAATAATTTTTTAAGACTATTTTTAAAATAGAAAAATGAATTAAAATATTTATAAATATTACAAAATTTCACTATCTATCTAAGATTGATCACGATAGACTATTGTCTGTGTCTATCTGTGTCGTGATATACACAAATAGTAGTCTATCACGTACAATCGCAGATAGACAGTGATATTTTGCTATTATGTGTAAATATTTTCAATAATTTTATCATTTAAATAATTTTTCTAGATTTTTTTAGCATGATAACAGTAGAGATTGAGAATGGGGGTTAGAGTTGTGAGACCGAACTTCTAATATCAATAAAAAGAGTGTAGGCCAACTAATTAAGTAATTTTGAAATAGACAAAATAATAATAATAATAAAACCACTATAGTTACAATTCTTTTTATTATAATTATAATTTTTTTATGATAATTACAGTTTACTATATGATTATGTATTAAAAAAAATTAATTTACTAATATTTAAAAACATTTTATTCACTTTCATTTATATTGGATATTAAGAAAAAGGATAATTTGTACGGATGACCCGATATTTGGGTCCAAAATAACAAATGACCTCTTTATAAAAAAAAAAAAATATATCAAATGACCCTTTGCTGACATCATCGTCATACTAGATTACGGGAATTTTTCCCTCACGATTGTTGGAAATGTCCTAGAACTCGCAGTTCGTAAATTTCGTGTACATTCTATTTATCAATAACATATTATTGAGTATCTTATTCGATAAAGTTGTTGATATTGCATTCTATTATGAAAATCCAATAAACATATCCATGGCTATAGTATGAATACTTTAACTCTATGTGGTGACATAAACAAGATCAAATTAATAGTATATAGCTTAAATAATCTATAAGTATATGGATGAAACTGGGTATCTCATCCTGGTAACACTATTGGATACGACCTATTTTGTATATAGGTAATACAAATGATGTGATCCACAGATCATTCATGTAGAGACATGTGAGTGGAGACATCCTATGCGATGAGTTTGCATAAAGACTGGATCTCGAAATAGTCACTTTTCTTTATAACGACCGTTTACTGTTAAAACTGACTATTTCATACTAAAGTAACCTAGGATAACTCGATCTTAATCCTGAGCTACCTGTGAACTCCTGTATATTCAGGATTATCCTTTGATCTACATGGGTGAGAGTAGTCCAACAACACTACTCAATAAGCCTTCCATTTGAGGATAAGACCAGATAGATAGCTAGGGACATAGCCTTGCGAGATGAAATTCACTCCTACTCGTCTTAGGGTTAACAGATAGGTTGTTCTCTTAAGTGTTGATTCCTGGTCTTAAACAATCGGGGCCCTGCCCTCTTGTGATAAAGAGGGACATAATTCATAAGTGGTATTATAAATCAGCTGTTCATTATAAGGTCAATGAGAGCTTAAGGAACAAGATGTATTTACAAGGATAAAACGATAATTTTGATCCAGTTTTAAATACGAACGACCTGTGAAGGATCGACTTACTGATTATGGTTAACATGGACAGAAACACATCTACAATGAGGAGATTGCAACTATCGAGCTATAGTAGTGTGCCTTGATTGTTAACGAAAAGTAATTAAATCGATTTAAAGAGTTTAACCAATTGATTACAAATCGTTGGAGCTCATGATTTGTAGGTCCAGTAGGTCCCTGTACTAGCTCATAAATTGGAATAATGAATTGAGTGTTTATTCGATGAATTTTGAATTTAGGGTTATGAATTTGAAATGATCAAATTCGATTTCAGGGTTTTCAATTGATTATATACGATGCAATTAAAACGTTTAATTTAGTTGAAATTAAAATGAGATTGGAGAATCAATTAATATTTAAATATTGATTACATGAAATTGAATCATATTGGTGGAATTGGTATTTTATTAATTTAATATTAAGATATTAAATTAATTAAAAAATGAAATTAGTTTTATTTAAATTAATTTTATAAAACTAAATTTTAAATAAAATAGTTTTATTTAAAAGAAAAATTAATTTCATGGAAATTGATTAGAGTTAGTGGAATTTTCCCAAAAATTGAAAAAATCCACTAACATTGGGTGGTTAAGCACCCAAATCCACCATTAGATCTTCAATCAATTCTAAGTAGGAGCTGCCCTACATGCAACCATGGTTTAATGCATGAAATCAGTCTATAAAATGAAGCTTCATGCATGGAATTGAGAAAAAAAAAGGCTGAGAACTTTATCTAAGTTGCACAAAACTAAGAACCCTACTACACCCTCTCAAGTTCATCCTCAATTCAGCTTAATTAGAGTGTTTCCACCACACATTCCTTCTTGAGCATAGTGGAGAAGATCTTGTTGGTGGTCTATCTGAAGAATCAAACTCAAATTTGTGGAAATTCTGCTGAATTCATGGAGAGAACTACAAAGGTATTGTCTTGTTCAAATTCTTTTATGAAAACCTCATGAGTAGAACGTTTAAAACTCAAATTAAGTGTAGTTTAAGTGCTTATTGATTCTAAATTCTTCCGTTGCATGTTATATTACTCCTTCAACAATATGGTTTCGCTCTCGCTCTTCCTTTTTGATGTGATTATTGTTGGGGATGCCCTAAACTCTCGTTGGGTCCTGTAGTTTGTAAACACTTGTATTGAACAAATGCTTGTGATGTAATAATATGAGATATTTTCTTCACTGTTGTCTATGAAGCATGAGATGTTTTATTTGCTTTATCACAAAATCAATAAACTAAAATCCTTGGTTGTCGTTGTAACTTAAGCATGTATGTGGAGGCATACAAGTGGATCATGTCTTAAGTGATAACCAAAATGGTCTATAGTATATGGATATAGGAGGGATACCTTATCCTAGTGATACTACGGATGCAGTTCGCTTTGTAGATTGTTACAAATGTTGTGACGTGCTACAGATGGTCTAATCCTGATCATTCATGTGGATACATGCGAGCGGGGGTATCCTATACAAAGGATTTTGTATAAGATCGGACCACGAAGTGTATAGTCACGTTATATAACGTCATTCATAACAGAGACTTCACTTCACTAGGATGACCATAGGTAACATAACTTTAATCCTAGTGAGTTGGGAACTCCTACCTTTGAGGGCAATCCTTTGATTTGCATGGGTGCGAGTGGCCAGATTGTCGACTCAAACTTACCACTTTGGGGATTCGTCTGATTGTGAAGCTGGAAACTCAGCTACACAAGATGGAATTCACTCCTTCCTCGAAGCAGGGGCAAGTAGATAGATTGCTCTCTTAAGGGTTGATTCCGGGGCTTGAACGATGTGGCACCATGCACCTTCTCATGGCTCGAGATGTGTCCACTTATAATAGAACTGTGATTTATTGTTCATTAGAGGGATCAATGGTACTTAAGGAGTTAGATGTAACTACATGGGCAAAATGGTAAATTGGCCCAGCTATACTTACGAGCATCTGTGAAGGGTTATCGTGTTGTTGACTAGTTATATCCGATGGACACATAAATATATCTGTGGTGAGAAGAGTGCAGCTGTCGGTCTTTAGTGGAGTGCCCGACAGTTAACGGATGGTGGATCTCATGGCTAAAGAGTTTAGTCAGCTATTCATGTACCGTTGGAGCTGAAAGCTACTGGTCCATAAGGTCCCCTTGGTAACTCAATAGATTCTAGTTGAGAATCAGTTTTTGGGTCACTTTGAAGTGTTCAAATTGACAAGAGGGAGTTTGATTATATATGCTATGATTAAACTGGTTCAATTATATATGATATAGTTGATGTGATGTATGAGATACATTAATTGGAGGAATTTGATGTAAATATGATTTATATCAAGTAAAGGAGAAAAGAACTATGGTTTAAATGTTGCATATGATGTGATATTAAAACTATAGGTTATAAATATAATATGATAAGTTAGTTATTATATTTATTTATAATTAAAACAATCATGAGATAATTGTTGGTGGTTTCTCCATAACCGTGCGTGAAAGTGGGAGGTTTTATTCAGTTTTCATAACTGAAGGATAAAATGAAAAACATTTTCATTTTGGAATGGAATCGTTGCATCGCTTCTTTTGAGTACACAACCTATCGTTTAGCTCATGAGAGACTACACGATAGCTTTAAGTGTTTGTCTAAACGATCGTATACACGCGCTGTTGACTAAACGATTGGGTAAGATTTTACTAAGCGATCGCGTGCATAAGCGAGCTTCTCTAAACAATCGTCTAAACGATCAAATCTGTTTTACTAAACGATTGTGTACCTTTACTAAACAATCAAGCACAAGTCTATGCGATAGACACTTTCCCTTTCCCACTTGCTTGGTCATATAGTGCGATCGTGTATTCCTCCTTCCCTCTACCAAATCCAACATAGCCCATGCCTTCTGGATTTTCACTCTGAGAATACCAAACTCGTTGAGTGGTGGTGTTTGAGAGGCTTCTTGTTTGTGGAGAAGGTTGTTCGTGATTGACCCGACGATACACTAGACGATTGGGTTGGTGTTCGTAGCAACAGCGAGAGGTGTTGGTCCAAGGCTTCATGAGAGCGAGAGAAAGTTAGAAGAAGAGTTCTTCAAAAGGTATATCTCTCGTCCCTTTTTATTTATTTATGGAAGCATGCCGTAATTTGTTCTGAAATGCATCACTCGTTTGTATATTTGTGAATGCTTGTAATTCTTTCACCATGAATTTGGTACGATCTTGCTTCCGCTCATAGGTTCTCTTTGATAAGAGTTCCTTCAATTGCTTGTCAGTGTATGAATGATTTGACAATTTTCATGAAATAATCTGTTCGAAACCTAAAATTGTTAATACCCTAAACATACAATGGTGAATTCTTTAAAATCTATACTTCATTTCAACTGTGCTTTTGTTGAACGGGGTTCACTTCAACAGTGTTTTGTTGAACGGAGTTTTATTGAATGAGGTTTTCCAGAACGGGGTTTTTCAAACCAGAACGAATTTTTTCTAGAATGTTGTTTCATTGAAGCTGTGTGATTTATCAAAAAAGGTATGTAAATAGCATAATAAAAGGAGTGAGAAAGTGAGAGTGAGAGATCATTACCAAGGGTTTATAGCGACAATGAGAAAGAGCGAGAGTGAGTAAAGGCGACAACGAGAAAGGGCAACAACGAGAGAGAGTGAGGGTGAGAGTGTGAGAGAGCGAAGTAGCATTGAAATTGTGTATTGGACTGATATTCATCTGCTTGTACAACTTAATGACAAATGTTCTCTTGCTTTGTAGGATGACAGAAAAGTGTACTTGTTCTATATGCAGGTGATTGGGATGAGAAACAAAGGTTGTACATTGGAGGTGAGCTGACAGGAATCATTGTGCCTATTACATTGAAGCTAACATTTACAGGGTTACAAATGTAAGTTCTTCAGATTTTGATGTCATCATGAGAGTTAAATATAAGTTTGACTATGAAACCCCTCTATAGTATATACGGAACGACGGTGATATTCGCTTCCTTCTTTTTAGGGAAGTTCTTTCTAGATTTCAACTATTTGTAACGCTAAAATTGAACCATGACGAAAATGTGAATATGAGTTATGATTATTATACAGGTGAAGATAGACGACACGAGGTGCCATATGAGTTTAATCGAGAAGAGGACAATATTCCATTGGATGGGAGTGAATCGAACACGAACAACCTGAAGAAAATTGATCACGAGGATTTCCATGAGCAGTGAAAAGATCATTCCAAATTACAATCATGTATGAACTTTACAAATTACAGTCATAAATAGAAACAAATGGTTATGCATTCATTACAGAGATTACAACATGATAAAACAAAAATCAAGGAGAAATCTACACACATTGGTGTGTGCTGTAACACCCCGCATTTTTTTAGTAATAATACAATTTTAGTAATTTTTATTATTTGACGGAATTTTTAGAATTTTGGACTTCAAGTGTAATTGCGAGAATTTAATTGTTGATGTTGAAATCATTCAATTTGGAAACTAATAGCAGAAATTAATTTCATTTTGGGAAGGGAATAAATTTAATAATATAAAGTGGAATAAGGAAAAGAATAAAATATAGTTATTTTATTTCCTTTTTAGTTATTATTATTATTATTATTATTATATAAAATAAAACCTAATTTCCCTCTCCTTCATCGCGTCTGCCCCCCTAAAAAACTTCCCTTCCCACCGCCATCACCCATCGCCAGCCGCTCGTCCAGACCATCGCCATCCAGCTGATTGCTCACTTGCCCTCGCGTCGGTCGTCTCTCCCAGCCGCACCATATGTCCACTACCGTTGACCAAAGCCACCAACCGCCCCTTTCCAGTCTCGAGCGTCTGCCGTCCCTCGCACCCCCTCACCTGCACGCCGCCGTTCTTCGCATCGAGCACGGATTCGAAGGCCAGCAGCTTCCATTCGACGAGCCGCTGCCGCAGGTCCCAGATCGGCCGTATCCGCTCGGCTGGAGTTGCAGTGCATCACCGGTTCTGTGCAAGCCCAGTCCGTTTTCATAGCCACTGTTGTCTTGGTTGTCGGATTTGGATAGATTGATTGGTTGAGGTAAGATTTGAGTAGTGTTGTTGCAGTTTCTTAAGGATTTTGGAATACCCACTAACTGATGGTGTGTGTGGTTTATTCAAGTGAGTAAATGGATGTTTGAAATTTATTTGGAAAACTCAAAGGTTGATGTAAATTGGGTGTTTTGGAATTAAGCCTAAAGATTTAAAAATCGATGTTTTTGCTTTGAATTTGAAGGTTGTGTTTCTGTGATTATGGGAATTGCTTCAAGTTGCTATTGGTGTTTGGTTTCTTGATTTAGTTGTGGGATTTCGACTAATCTTACTACTGGAATCGCCTTTGTATCGGGAGATAAATTTATGATTTATTTTGAGGATTTTAAGACTAGTTACAAGGATAATTTCAACCGTTATGAGATTAATGGACTGTTTAGATGAGGATTCGACATTTGCTGATTCATATAGTTATGCGATTTATTATGAGAATGTGTAAATCGTACTATATATTATGAAATCTCGAATACTTGATTGTTTACATAGTTTAGTGCGTGAAAGTGATGTACTAGTGTAGATCATTAACACTAGATTAATTACGTATGTTGAGGTTAATTAACATGACCTTGATCAGGATATTTTAGAGGACTCATGATTATGTGAATGTTATATGTAATATGAAATTAGATGCAATCTCTTTTCCTTTCCAGACTATGTGACTGCATGAAAGTGATGCACGTCCAAGGGCGCTAGTACATGAAAGAGATGTACTAGGGCTGGTGTGTATGAAAGTGATATGTACCTAGAGGGTACTGGGGTGTACGTAAGAGGTGCACGCTCAGTGGGTTATGTGTATACGAAAGAGGTGTATACATAACCATGTGTATGAAAGAGGTACGCATACCTACATTTATAGAGAGGATCTGGGTTGTACGAAAGAGGTACATACTCAGTGGGTTATGTGTATACGAAAGAGGTGTATACATAACCAGGTGTACGAAAGAGGTACATACTCAGTGGGTTATGTGTATATGAAAGAGGTGTATACATAACCAGGTGTACGAAAGAGGTACATACTCAATGGGTTATGTGTATACGAAAGAGGTGTATACATAACTAGGTGTACGAAAGAGGTACATACTTAGTGGGTTAGGTGTATACTTAACCAGGTGTACGAAAGAGGTACACATTCAGTGGGATATGTGTATATGTAACCATGTGTACGAAAGAGGTACACATAAAATGGGCTATGTGTATACGAAAGAGGTGCATGCATAACTATGCGTACGTAAGAGATTGTGTTTCCTTCGGGATTCACCAGAGGGTGTGTTTCCTTCGGGATTCACTAGAGGTTGTGGGTCCTATGGGGCTTATTAGAGGTAGTGGGCATACTTAACTACAGTAGGATAGAAATAAGTTTTTCATGTATGTATGTGTCCCATGAGGACTAGAGCAGTTTATATGTTCCACTAGAGGTAGGCATCTAGAGGACATAGATGTCTAGCCTAACCCTAGTAGTGGGGTTACTTACTGAGTATTTTTATACTCACCCTTTCTCATGTTTATGTTTCAGGTAAGAGTAGGGACGCTCTGGTGAATGACAAGTGGAATCCATGATCGAGCCACTAGGACCAGTTTTATGCTTCTGCTCATGATGTTTAGATTCCTTTCATGTTTTTCCACTTTCAGTCTTCATGTTTGAAACTTACTGATTAGTATTCGTTTCCAAACTTTTACAGTTTTCTACACTCATTAAATTTCTAATTATGATTTATGGGTACCCTGTTATTTGACTTTTATTTAGTTTTAATGAAAGTATTTTATTTGACTTTATTTATTTAGCATTTATTTTGTTGTGAAAATGTATCATTTTAAATTCTATGCATGCATGTGTATAGTAACGGCCTAGCTCGAGTCCTAGAGAGTCGAGTCGTTACATGTGCCCTCAAGGGAGCAATCTCTCTACTTATCCCTGCTTTGGGAAGGAGTGAATTCTATCTTGTGGATTGAGTTCATAACTCCCAAATCAGACAAGTCCCAAAAAAGGTAAGCATGTTGAGTTGGCAATTTGGCCACTCTTACTCATACTAATCAAAGAACCACCCTCAAAGGTAAGAGTTCCCAAAACACTCAGGATTGAGGTCGTGTCACCTATGGTCGTTTAGGTGAGATGTAAGTCTCTAGTATCAACAGCGTTATATATAGAGTTTAGTCATCTCGTGGTCCGGTCTTATACAAACTCTTTGTATAGGACACCCCCGCTCGCACGTCTCCACATGAATGGTCAAGATCTACCATTTGTAGTAGTTTACAACACTTACAAACCTCTACAAAACAAGCCGTATCTGTAGTGTCACCAGGATCAGGCATCCCACCTTAATCCTTATACTACATACCTATTTAGGTTATCACTTAAGGCATGATCTACTTGTATATCACATATACATACTTAAGTTCATATAAGATAACCAAGGAACTTTGTTTATTGGATATGAGTAAATGCCAGAATGAAATAACATTTATTTTATTCATCAAATAATGTGTATCATTACAAACAACGAGACTTCGGGAGAATTAGGACACCAATCCCAACAATCTCCCACTTATCCTAATAACTCTGGAGACTAATGTACAATATATAATAAACTAGGGCATACCCCAGTATCATCTCTCACTTACCCTAGACAAGATGTCGCATGTCCTGCAAACCCAGACTCTCCAGGTGACCCTCGAACACTTTAGCCGTGAGGGCCTTTGTAAATGATCAGTAATGTTGTGCTTTGACGCGATCTTCGTGACTATCACATCACCACAATGCATAATCTCCCTAATCAGATGATATTTTCGTTCGATATACTTACCCCGACGATGACTCCGAGGCTCCTTTGAATTTCCCATAGCCCCGCTGTTATCACAATACAGAGTGATAGTAAATTCATATTTGGAACAACTTCCAAATCTGAAAGGAATTTTCTTAGCCAAATAGCCTTCTTAGCTGCTTCACAAGCGGCTACGTATCCGACTTCCATAGTGGAGTCAGCGATGCATCCTTGCTTGATGCTTCGCAAGACTACAACCCCTCCATTCAAAGTAGACACTGACTCCGATGTCGATTTTTGAGAATCTCTATCGGTCTGAAAGTTAGAGTCCATGTATCCTATAAGGATCAGATTCTTATCTCCATACACGAGCATGTAGTCCTTCGTTCTTCAAAGATACTTGAGTATCGTCTTGACCGCCTTTCAGTGATCAAATCCTGGATTGGACTGATACCGACCGACAATCCCTATTGCATAGAAAATGTCGGGTCTGGTACACAACATTGCATACATCAAGCTTTCTACAGCAGAAGCATAGGGAATCCGTCTCATTTCCTCAACCTCTTGAGGTGTCTTAGGACATTGATCCTTAGACAAAACGATTCCATGCCGGAAGGGTAACAAACCCCTCTTGGAATCCTACATCCTGTACCTGATTAATATTTTATCAATGTACGATGCCTGAGACAGGTTTAACCGTTTGTTCTTACAATCCTGAATGATCTCAATCCCTAGAACATACTGTACCTCACCCAAATCTTTCATTTGGAACTAGGCAGCTAGCCATTTCTTAATGTCAGTCAGATACCCTACATCATTCCCAATAAGTAGGATATCATCCACATACATTACCAGGAAAGATACTAAGCTGTTGATGATCTTCTTGTATACACAAGACTCACCAACGTTATAATCAAAGCCAAACGACTTAACAGCAATGTCAAATATGATGTTCCAAGATCTAGATGCTTGTTTGAGCCCATAAATGGACCTATTAAGCTTGCAAACTCTTTGCTCTTGATCTGGAACTATGAACCCCTCTGGTTGAGTCATATAGATGGTCTCCTCAAGATTACCATTAAAAAAGGCAGTCTTGACATCCATTTTCCATTAATCATAATCATAAAATGAGGTTATGGACAAGAAAATCCGGATAGAGTTGAACATGACAACAGGTGAGAAAGTTTTCTCATAGTCAACTCCCTCAACCTGGATATAACCCTTTGCCACGAGTCTAGCCTTAAAGGTTTGCACCTTTCCATCTACACCTCTCTTTCGCTTAAAGATCCACTTACACCCAATAGGTCTTACCCCATCAGGGGAATTAACAAGCTCTCAGATGTTATTAAACTACATAGACTCCATTTCCTGGTTCATGGCCTTAACCCATTCATCATTGTCAACATCTTCCATTACTTTCTTAAAAGACAACAAATCCTCAACCCCATCATTCGTAATGAAGTTTTGGGCTTCAGTCAAACCCATGTAGCGATCTGGTGGGTTCATAACCCTCTCACTACGTCAAGGTAGTCTTAACTCTTGAGCTGGTTGACTAGATGTTCCGACCTCAACAACTCTTGTTGATCTGTCAGCCTATTCAACAACTCTTGTTGAACCCTCAACAGTCTCAGTCTCATTAGAGATCTCACGCAAAACGAGCTTACTCCATGGCTTATGATCTCTCATGTGGTCTTCTTCCAATAAGATAGCATTTGTAGAAAAAAAACACTTTATTCTCACTCGGATCATAGAAATATCCACCTCTCGTTTCCTTGGGGTGGCCTACAAATAGGTAAACCTTCGAACGCGGTTCCAACTTCTTTGGGTCATGTGCCGGAATGCCCCAAATCCTAAAGTGGTGTAAACTACCTTTACGGCCTCTCCATAACTCAAAAGGTGTTTCAGAAACACTTTTTGAGGGAACGTTGTTCAAGATATAACATGCAGTCTCCACTGCAAAACCCCAAAACAAGTCTAAAAGATGAGCATAACTCATCATAGACCGAACCATGTCCAACAAGGTTCTATTTCTCCTTTCTGATACACCATTCTGCTCAGGTGTACCAGGGGCTGAAAGTTGGGACGCAATCCCATGTTCTATCATATAGTTCTGGAATTGGAGGTCCATATACTCTCCACCACTATCAGATCGTAGTGTTTTTATCTTTTTACCTAACAAGTTTTCAACTTCAGCCTTATACTCCTTGAACCTGTCAAGGGCTTCAGACGTTACATTAGGTAGAGATACCTGAACCTTGAATAATCATCTATGAAAGAGATGAAATATCCATACCCATTTCGAGCTCTAACATTCATCGAACCACGAAGGTCTGAATGTACAAGCTCCAAGGCTTCCTTGGCTCTGTAACCTTTTTTAGTAAAAGGTCGTTTAGTCATCTTACCTTCGAGGCATGATTCACATGCCGGCAAGGAGTTTTCTTTTAAACTCTTTAAAAGTCCACTTTTTCCCAACTTCTCAATCCTATTGAGGTTGATATGACCTAACCTTGGATGCCAAAAATGAGCGTTATCTTTAGGAGAAACCTTTTGCCTTTTAGTTGTTGTTGCCGTACTGAACATTTCAGTGTTAAATAAGGCTTTTATGACTAACGGCCTTAGTACATATAAGTTATTTTCCATTGAACCATAACCAATCTCCATTCCATTCTTGAAAATAAACACTTTATTCTCAGAAAATGAGACGAAATAGCCTTGTTCAATGAGACAAGAAACTAAGATTAAGTTCCTCTTAATATGAAGAACTATAAAAATATTATCCAGTAACAAATAACATTTCTTGTCAACAAATAACTTTAGCTTGCCTACAGCAACAGCTGAAACAACCTCACTAGTACCGACTCATAGAGTCATCTCTCCTTGTAGCAACGTTTTCCAGGAACTGAATCCTTGGTAAGAGGAACTGACATGATTGGTAGCACCCGAATCAAGGATCCAGGCAGAATCATCATTCTCTACCAAACACGTCTCCAAGACCAATAAATCAGATTTACTGTCTTGTTTCCTCTTTTGAAGAGTAGTGAGATTGAGGTCGTTTGCCACGAAATATGTTTTGCACGATTCTTTCCACTATATGTAGTCTGTTATATTAAAAGTAATAAATAGAAATACTAACGAGTTGTTAAAAAGAAAAAACACATTGACCTACATTAGGTTTTAAGCAAATACTCGTTGTAAAACAAAACAACATCCAATAAAGCTTTAGCAAAACTAATATGAACCCCATGTGACATTTAGTTTCGCAATGACGCTTCAAAGGTTTAGGACAAAAGCCGTCGAAGGGAGGTCAGTTATCCCTCCTCTGAACTGAGAAGTTCTCAACCAGTAATTAATACTAGAAAAACTCTTGCTCCTATAATCATTAGTCATCATTGATTTGACCAAGAGATCATTAACTTACTTAACAATCTCCCGTAAGTGTAACCTGCCATTTTAGGCCCTAGAGGTCCGCCCCAAAAATCCAATCCGAAGGGAAAAATCCGATTGGGGAAAAACCTAAAGCAACCCTATCCATTTCTGGAGTTCACCTTGATCTTGACCAACTGCATAAAACCCATCTGAAGAGGGATGCTCCTAGGGCGCCGAGGGTGTACAGAATGATCTCACGGTGTGAACTAATGGCAGAGACCATAGGACGTGTTGACACACACCCTTCACCCACTTACTATAAACACTCTCTCCGTTCACCTTGATATTGACTCATGCAAATACCATCCGAAGGGGGATGCTCCCAGGGCACCACGAGGCCAAGCATGAATCTCACGTTGTGAACATACAGGGAGAAACATGAGTGGAATCATAGATATATCAGATACATCTATTCCTCCCACTGAGTATTTTATAACCTAGGGTTTAGCTTACTTAGAAAAAAACACGACTAAGGATTTTAACTAAGTGACTTCTAGGTTTGCCTAAGAGTAACTTTTACCTTGGATAGTGAAACAACTTTTGATCATCATCCATTAAACTCTTTAATAGAGTCTTTGATCAAATTGTTGCATGCTTGTTGAAAATCTATCTAATTCACCTTTCCAGGTAGATTCCCAGGTAGGGGTGTTATGTTTCTATCAACTTAAGAACGCTAGCCTAGCCAGAACCCACCTTAGACAAAAGGCCCCTTATAGATAGATTTAAAACAAATTTAATCTTTTATGCCAACCAATTTAATCCTATTAAACCGATTTTAAAAGATTAACCTAGGTTGCTAAACACTTTAGCACCACTTGAACTTAGATCTATCTCAATCCAATTTTAAAACCCTTTTAAAAAACTTAAGTTCACCCTAAGTCCGCATGCAACTCTGAATTATAGATTTTAGGTCTAATTTCCTTTATAAAACTTATAAACGGAAACAACCATAACCACAATGCTAAGCTAACACATACAAGGCATTCATAACGTTTATAAACAGCCTAAGTGTCATGCTCAATGCATTTTCCATTCATTGCTACTTCTTTTATATAACACTTATACAAAAACAGCAATGAAACAAGCAAAACATGCTTCCATTTACCCTTAGACTATAACACTTATAATAAAAAGATGATGCATGATAATGCTCATTACATGCAAAATATAATTCTTATATTTCATGATGCATATGAATGCTTTCAAGTAACTTCTTCATGCTCGATTATAACAATTATAATACATGATGTATGAATAATTGCACAACCTAAGGTGGGTTTTAAACTGTATGTCAAACATTTTGGCATATAAGTACCATACATCACATGTATAAGCAACAAAAGTTGATGAACCAGGTAAAATTGTCTTAAAAACACAAAATTAAAGCTAACTATTACAAAGATGAGGAGTCTCAAGTTCAAGCAGGTGAACTGGGTCTTGAACCGCTCAGGCAAAGCAATGCGTCTCCAACCATCGTGTACCAAACTCCCCGCGATCGTCTACACGATAAAACAAATGTTTCATTCTATCGCTTACCGATGCTCCCAGAGCTAAACTATCGTTTAGCAAATACTATATGATTGTGTACCTTTTACTAAGCGATGAAGCTTGAGGTACATGATCGCTTAGCGTGCTCCGTACAACACCTGCCTTCCGTGATTGTCTAAACAACTACAATGCTGCAAAGCACCATCGCCTAAGTGATCGCTTAACTAGTGCCTCCGTATTGTATACGCGCAATCGTGTAGGTAGTAATTAAGCGATGAGGCTTGCTAACTACACGACCGTCTAGCGTTCACCTTTTACTAAACGATGAGCATCACATGCTCCCACTACGTTCGTCTACCTCCAACGCCTACGCGATCGGGAAACCAACATTATGCGATAGAGTAAACGATTCACCCCAACACTTAGCATTAGCTAAACGATCATTTAGTAAATACTACACGATCGTTTAGAAAAATCTAAACAATCACTTAGTTAAATCCCAACGATCGTTTACTTTAGGCTACATGATACGACCAACACTTGGTCTTCTTCCTCGTTGAGAACCGCATCTCCAGCTTCGAAACTTCATCACGAATGACTCGACTGACTCAAACACTTTGAATTACATACTCGATTTCAAATTAATTACGCCAAAAAACACAGGGGCCCTTACAAATGAACATTTTGTAATTGAAGAAAGCTTTAACTAAAGGCAATTAAACCCAAAACATTCATCAACTTCATCCACAAATGCACTTAACAGTTAAACACAAACGCAGAAACCCACCACGACTATAAAATGAAGTTCAAAACAGACTTGTAATTTGGAATATCAGAACAACCTAGCTCTGATATCAATTGAAGGAAATCGATCACGAGGATTTCCATGAACCGTGGAAAGATCATTCCAAATTACAATCATGTATGAACTTTACAAATTATAGTCATAAATAGATACAAATGGTTATGCATTCATTACAGAGATTACATCATGATAAAACAAAAATCAAGGAGAAATCTACACACATTGGTAGACTCATCGCCAATGCTCCTTGATCACAACCGCTCGAACACAGCAACCTCGAACGCTTGAACAACACGACCGCTACATAGCACGAACATCGCGCACCCAAACTCAGTGATCGCCTCGGTCACGAACACCCCAACAGCACGAAGAACCTCCACAGAACCGCGACGATGTCACATTGAGTATGACACCACCAAGAAGGCTACCTTGGTATCGGTGTGAGAATCCAGAGGGTGGGCTCTATGTGGACTTCGTTTGAGGCAGAAGACGGAGGATACAATAATCGTGTAAACGATTAAGCAAGTGGGAGATGGCTGAAACCTATCGTATAGGTCGATGCCCAATCGTATAGCAAAAGCTAAGCGATCGTCTAGCAAAAGCTAAGCGATCGTTTAGCTCATCGCTTAGTTCCGTGTCTGTCGCTTACAAAACACTACACGATCGTTTACTTTAGTCAAGCTGTCGCTTAGTAAATCTTATTTGCTTGACAACTTCCGTGAGATTCTTTTTCCGAGAGAGAAAATCTCAAATTCACTTTTGCAAAACTTTCTAAAATTAGGAAAAAAAATTTCCTTTTATCTCACGGTTACCATGAAACCACCAATAACCTCCTACTCAATTGGTTATTAGAGAAAAAAATTAATTATAGAATAATTAATATTATTATAAAAGATTTAACTATCCAATAAAAGATTTAACGTGCAGCGTCGACTTGTTTTTAATTCGTTTAACCATCTCGAGCATTAAGGTGGCTCTACACAACGAATTTAATATTAATAGCACATAATAAACAACCAACATAGTCCTTTTCACTAGTGTAGTAAATAGTTACTGTTATTCCAATTGGCAGGATGGTGAGCTTATTCATGCACATGTCCGTTCGGCTATAAAATTTATTTTTTATGAACTGAGACAAAATATTTATGGTCTGCATCCAGAATATGGTAAAAGTTAGGAGAGAGGATTTCATTATATCCAATTGTAAGAAAACAAGGAATCTAAACTTACATCGCACTCAACCCATGAACTAGGTTCAATCAATTTTTGAAAAAATGACTTGAATAATGGCCTAAGTGCATTTCCCCAAACCTCATGATCTGTATTCTTATTGAAAATAAAATTCACCATTTCTGTAAAGATGGCAGGTGGAACCTCATGTGCTAAGTTGTATTGGATCGTCGCTCTAAATAATGTCGTATGTATTCCAGAGAGAGGGTACTTAATTGTTGGTCTGTCCAAAGGAAGTTGTACCCTACTTTCCTTCTGTTTCGTTATTTTTTTTCCTTTGGTGGGGCTGTGAAGGAAATCGGACATGAGAATTTTAATGAGCAACGGAATGATCGTTCTAAATTTCAATCGTATATGAACATACACAATTACAATCTCAAACGGAAACAACAGGCTATGCGCAAAACAGAAATTACAACATGCTTTACTACACGATCAAGGGAAGAATTCACATACCTTTGAAGACTCATTTTCAAGATCCCTCGATCACGAACGCTTGAACAATCGACAACACTGCAACACTTGAATGCTCGTACAACATGATCGCTATACTGCACAATCACATCAAACTCGAACAAAGCGATCACCAAGGTCACAAACACTCCGAACACCACAAACGGCCTCCATAGAACGTCGACTATGTCGAGTTGAGTATGACACCACCAAAAAAGGTTACCTTGGTATTCTCGATGTGAGAATCTAGAGTATAGGCTCTGTATGGACTTGGTTAGAGGATGAGACCGGAGGAGAACAATCGTGTAAACGATTGAGCAAGTGGGAGATGATAAAGCCTATCGTATAGGTCAATGCCCAATCATTTATCAAAAGCTATGCGATCGTTTAACTAATCGTCTAGTTGAGTGTCTATCATGTAGGAACACTCCACGATCATCTAGTCTCTTCAATCTGTTGTTTAGTAAATCTGATTTACTTGACAGTCTTTTCCGTGAGAACTTTCTAAGATTGGAAATCTCAAATTAACAATTTTTGCAAATCTTACTAAAATTAGGAAAACATTTTTCTTTTTATCTCACGGTTACCATGAAACTACCAATAACCTCTCACTCAATTGATTATTAGAGAAAAAGAGATAATTATCCAATAATTAATATTATTATAAATACAAATGATAACCAACTTATCATACTATATTTATAACCTATAGTTTTAATATTTCATCTCATGAAACCTACAAACCATAGCTCTTTTTCTATTCCATGGTACTTAATGTAAATCTCATTTACATTAACCCTCCACTTGATGTATCTCATACACCATACCGATCATATCATATATAAATAAATTATCTCTTGTCAATTTGAACAATTCAAATCAACACCAAGAACTGATTCTCAACTTGAATCCATTGAGCTACCAAAGGGACCTTATGGACCTGTAGCTTAAAGCTCCAATGGTACGTGAATAACTGACTAAACTCTTTAGTCACGAGATCCACCATCTGTTAACTATCAGGCACTCCACTAAAGACCGACAGCTGAACTCTTCTTACTACAGATATATTATGTCTCCATCTTAACCAATCAACAGTGCGACAACCTTTTACAGATCGCTCGTAAGTACAGTTCAGCCAATATCCGTTATGCCCTTGTAATTATATCTAACTCTTTAAGTACCACGGATCCCTCTAATGAACATAAGTCATAGTCCTATTATGACTGAGTCCTCTCTTCCAAAAAGAAGTTGTGGCCACTATGTTCAAGCCCCGAAATCAGCCCTTAAGGAAGCAATCTATCTGCTTACCCCTACTTCAGGGAAAAAGTGGATTCCATCTTGTGTAACTGAGTTCCCAGCTCCCAAATCGGACAAGTCCCCAAAAAGGTAGTATGTTGAGTTGACAATCTGGCCATTCTCACCCATACTAATTGATAACTTGTAGAAATACAGGTTATTTATACTATTTTATTTAGATTATGCAACAAAAAGAAGGAAAAGTAGCGTCGACCGTATAGAATTGGCTTAAAAACGGAAAATTGTAAAGTATCGTAAGCACACCCACTAACCCCATTGCGATGGCAAAATGGAATGTCCAAGTCTTTGTTTTGCAGGAAACAGGTCATAGCAAGCACACCCACTAACCCCATTGCGATGGCAAAATGGAATGTCCAAGTCTTTGTTTTGCAGGAAACAGGTCATAGCATCCGATAATCGCTCGAGGACAAAAAGAACAACACATTTGCATTACATGCAGCGATCGATCATGGACGTAAATGATCAACACATTTATACCACATGCAGCAATCGATAGAATGATCAAAGAAATTACACCACATGCGACGATCGATCGTAGATGGAAAGAGCGCTGCATTCGCAAGGACTTTTGAAATTGTACAGCTTTTCTGTTGTATGATTCTGACAAATTAAATGTGGAGCAGAGCGGACGTTTCCAAAGCCATGGCAGGAAAAATCAGCTTTTCAGAGCAGGACCACTGATGCAGAAGATGCCAAGGTCTATAAATAGCTACATCAAATTCAAAGAAACAAGGCTGGTTTGAAGAGAAAACTTAGAGAAAATATGGGGAGAAAGATGAGACAAGACCGAAAGGTAAGTCTCTAGAGCAAGCAATTCTTTCCCATTCCCGAAGAAGAAGCTCTGTGCAAAGATCACTTCTACCTGGAAAACAAGCCTGAGAGGGAAGTTCTCCACTCCATTCCTCCCACACGCCGGAAAGTACATCATCTCCGATCGGGATCCGTGTCAAGACATTGACATGCTTTCCTTATCTATTCTTACTTTCTATTCTATTCATCAACTGTGTTCATCTCTAATTTGTAACAAACGCTTATCTAGATTTTAATATCATTATCGTATTCATCATCATCTCTCTATTCTTCACCATACATTCATCATCCATTTCCTTCACCATGTGTAACTAATCCCTCGGGGTAAGGGGGAAGGATTAAGCGAGTAAGTTAATCGTTGTTGAAGAAATCGACTGAGTTTAGCTAAAGCATGCTCAACGGCATCTTCACCTATGAGAGCAGAAGTGAAGATGTTATTCTGCCTCTCGAAAGAAAGTTGGAAGAATGCGTTAACTAAACCGAGAAGTATTTCCAGAGATGGAAACAACCTTGTGTTCACCATGTTCATCTCTGTTTCACCATAGACATATGGGAACGTGGCTGATCACTGAAAGGTGTAAACCAATGGAAAGCGGAACCTTAGTTGCATCCTCCACAAGATTAACGAACTTGCGATGTCCCTTCCCTCAACCCATTCTCTTTCTGACTCATTTCACAAGACTTGCCACCGCATTCATCAGATACTTTTGCATATCTTCACAGCTAGTCCTCAAATTGTATACTTATTTGTTTATTCATTTGTTTATTATCGCACATTATTTATCACCGCAATTTACTTATCACCGCAATTTATTTTATCATCACTTTTTATTTCATCATCGCATTTACTTTTATTATCGCGTTTTACTTTTCATCGCATTTTACTTTTTAAATCCAATTTATTATTCTTTTTTGTTTTCCCAGTCGCATATATCACATTAGTATCGCACTAATCACCGTAATCCCTATGTTCGACCTCAGATCACTCTGAGAAACTTGCGTTGGAATATACTTGGTTCCAGTGTAAGAAAACTTGTGACATGCGCACACTAAACGAACGCATACTACGAAAGCATCCAAGCATCACCACATACATCATTTAGAACGTAGTATCGCATATTATCATTATTGCAAAGCGCATACGTCCGCAACCTCATAAGTTGTTTGACTATTCACACAATCAAAGAACGAATCATCATTTCATCACCTTACACTAATCAAAGGACCGCCCTCAAAGGCAAGAGTTCCCAAAACAATCAGGATTGAGGTCATGTCACCTATGGTTGTTTAGGTGAGATGTAAGTCTCTAGTATCAACGGTGTTATATATAAAGACGAATCATCTCGTGGTACGGACTTATACAAACTCTTTGTATAGGATACCCCTGATTAAACGAGAAATGTGATGAGTATGCAGTGAACGAGTTGAGAAAAGTTTTGGCTAACACTTCCTAGGATGCGTTCATGCTATGCGACCATGCAACATGCATATAATAGTAAACCACCTCTCGGTGCGAATGCCACAGCTTCTAAAGCTAGAACGCATGCAATATATGCGCTAAGTCTATAGGACCTATATATAAGCCTCTATTCTTATTTATGCGATGATAAAATGACACACATAAAAATAAGGCGACTACATAATATCATTCCCATCTCTAAGATGCATGCGATGCAGGTTAACAAACAGAGCTTATCTCTAAGTCCCTATCTCTTGTTTATGCAGTTCTAATCTTTCTCTCTCGAGTCCAGATTCTAACCTAGCTCTCTTGAGTCATTAGGTTCTTTCTTTAGACTCTCTCTCAAGTACCTCTAAAGGTATTTGACACGACATAAAACAAGACAATCGCAAGCAATGAACTTCCTAGGTCATGTTAGCTTAGTTCTTCTCAACCCATTCGACTAGTTTAGCTACTCATACGTGCTAAGAGAGTGAAAAGATGTAGAAATAGAACTTTCATTGTATAAATATAAAGATGAAGTACAAAATAACAATGCAAGTATAGAATAAAGGGCCTGGTAGCAATCTCTTGCTGCCCAGGCTTTTACACTATTTTTCTACTCGTGTTCAAAATATAATCTTGCTCTCGCGAGAGTCAGCCCGCTCTCTGCTTCTACGCCTCAAGGTTCTCTCTCGAGTTTCCCTGAGCGATCTCCGGCATCACCACTTTTCTCTTCTTCGCCTTAAAATGAAAGGAAAAGTAAGAAAAAGATGAGCTGAGCTCTCAAATTCATAAACTGGTGAACTGATTAACTGGTCAACCCCTTTTCTGAAGGATGCCCTTGGTATTTATAGAACATCCAGGGTGAAAGGCGGTTTCTCTCTCATGATTGTACAGATGGGGCAGCTTTAATTCCTAACTGATACGTCGAATATTTGTCACTGAAAAACTGAATGTACTTGTGATCGTTATTGGCTGTCAACTTAATTCAGATTCGACTATCATCAGCTTTCTGTCCTATCGCGTTTAATTAGCCTTTCACCCAGATGCTCCCACCATGTTGTGCTGACCAAGTTGCGGCAATCCTTCTCGGGCAAATATTTGCGAACACGATCACCGCAAAGCCTTGCGGTAATGCTGCGCTCGACCAATGATTTCCTATGATCACAATTTCCACCTTGCGTCAATGCATATTCTGCATAAAAATAAAAAAATCAACTATTCCTATGCAATGAACGCATGCGACCACAATATAATAAACTTAATGCTTTTTGGACGCAATTTAACATGTTTTATCAACGTAGGCGAACATTGTTTAAGAACTTAGTACTATGATAATATGTATTTATGCCCGTTATCATTATGCTAGCTAAGTGCTTCTCAGCCCATTCAACAGATTTAGCTACTCATGCGTAATAAACAGAGAGTGAACAGATATAGAGAAGTAAATTCCATTTCTATAAATGAGTTTGAGTACAAAACAACAATGGAAGATAAGGATAAAGAGCCTGGTAGCAATCCTTTGCTTCCCAAGGCTTTTACACTGTCAACTCTATTCGGTTCAAAAGATATTTCTGCTTCCGCAGGAGCTGGCTCTCTTTCTGATCTTGAAGCTTCCGGCACTCTCCCAAGTTCACCGAAACGATCTATCGGCACAATCTTCTTCTCTCGCTTCCACCTTAAAATAAAAGAAAATCTAAGAACAAAGCTAATCTATCTAAGGCAAAACTCTCTAACTCTTCGAACTTGCTGAACCAGCTGAATCCCTTTTCTAAAGGTTTCCTTCGGTATTTATAGAGCTTCGGAGTGAAAAATGGCTTCTCTCTTATGATTGCACAGGTGGGATGACTTTAATTCTCTGACTGATGCGCCGAATATTTGTCACCAAAAAGCTGAATGTACTTGTTATCGTTAGCGACTTGTCAACTTAATTCGGATTTAACCGTCATCAGCTTTCTGTCCCATCGTGATTAATTATGCCTTTCACCCAGATGCATCCACCAAGTTGCGCCGGCTCTATGCGGCAATCCTTCTTGAGCAGATGTTTGCAAGCACAAATCACTGAAAAGCCTTGCAGTAATGCTGCGCTCGACCCTTGATTTCTTGTGATCGCGCTTTTCGCCTTGCATCAACGCATATTCTACATAAAAATTAAAAAAAATAACTGTTTCTATGCGATGAACGCATGTAACCGCAATGTTATGAACTTAATGCTTTTTGGACGCAATCTAACATATTTTATCAACGCAAACCTTCATTGTTTAATAACTTAGCACTGTAATAACGTGCATTTCTGCCCGTTATCACACCCCCAAATGTTAACAATACTTGTCCTCAAGCATAAGCTAAAGATTTCCTTTAGCAAGTCGACCACAAATTTCTTTTCCTAGATTTCTCAAGGATATTTCATTCAAATCTTATACACCAAAATTTCCTTAATTTTTATTCAAGCCTCTTCTTAAAATATTTCTAAAACCTAGGGACCGCAAGTTTAACCTTCAAAAGGGCTTTACTAAATTTCGGGACATCGCATGATTTATTTCAAAAAACTTTTCCACCGGTGTATCAAATGATTTTTATACTTGCATATTTTTTACATTATTATTTTTTTCTGACCTTGCACTAATCCAAGTGCCTTGCCTTCGTTTTAGCCTGCCCCCACGTGTGTCATGCAGACATCCAACTACGAGCCAGACACTCTTTCTCAGACTAAACTCATACCTACTTGGCAGCGGAGTTGCGGTCATTTATTTATGCATTGATCTTGGTGACTTACTTTCGTTTTGGCTTGCCCCCACGTGTGTCATGCGGACATCCAACTATGGGTAAGTGCCCTTCACATCTTAACTCTTATCAACATGGGTTTCCCCATAGCATTGACAGTGGAGTTGTTATTCTCAAAATTTTCCTCTTTTTTTTTAGATAAAGCTAAAAATAGCAAGGACAAAAATAAATACATCACCCCCAAATTTAAAATACGGCAATGTCCCCATTGCCAAAAGACTGAAAGAAGTCATGCAATGTTCTTAGGAAGTTTGGTAAAGGGTCAGTTTGAAAGAAAGCTAGCAAACCACTAACTTCTAGAAATATTTCATAAGGTGACTTGTCCTAAAATTAAGTTGACTCTAGTATATACAAAAAAATAGGTCGTGGCAAAGTTAGCATAGTTGTCGGTGCAACCAAGCCTAAGGCAGAAGATTATTGATGCGTAGCGAGATGACCCTTATTTGGAGGAGAGAGTTCGTAGAGTGGAGTCAGGCCATGATAGCGTATTCTCTGTGTCAGCAGAAGGTGGCCTCCTTTATCAAGGGCGTCTGTACGTGCCGACGGTTAGTGACATTAAGGAAGAGCTGTTGTCAGAGGCTCATAGTTCCCTATTCTCGGTCCACCCCGACAGCACAAAGATGTACCAGGATCTGAAACGTTACTACTGGTGGAATGATATGAAAAGAGAGGTTTCAGAGTTCGTCAGTAAGTGTTTGGTGTGCCAGCAGGTGAAAGCCCCAAGGCAGAGGCCAGCAGGCTTGTTACAACCATTAAATGTACCAGAATGGAAGTGGGAGCATGTGTCTATGGACTTCATCGTGGGTTGCCTCGGACAGTTAAAGGTTTCACTGTGATATGGGTCGTTGTAGAAATACTTACAAAGCTAGCACATTTCATACCTAGAAAGTCCACCTTTTCAGTGAATAAGTGGGCACAGATATACATGAAGGAAGTGGTTAGATTGCATGGAGTACCCGTGTCCATTGTGTCGGACAGAGACCCTCGTTTCACGTCTAACTTCTGGAAGAGTCTCCAGGCGACATTGGGGACCCAGTTAAACTTCAGTACAGCGTTTCACCCTCAAACTGATGGGCAGACAGAAGATTGAATCAGATACTGGAAGACATGTTGTGTGCCTGTGCCATAGAGTTTTCCGGAAGCTGGGATGCTCACTTGCAGTTAATGGAGTTTGCGTACAATAACAGCTACCAGTCCATTATTGGGATGTCACCCTTTGAGGCACTATATGGAAAGAGTTGCAGGTCCCCTGTGTGTTGGGATGAGGTAGGAGAGAGGAGATTGTTAGGACCTGAATTGGTGCAGACCACAAATGAGGCCATACAGAAGATCAGGACTCGTATGCAGACAGCCCAGAGTAGACAGAAGAGCTATGCCGATGTAAGACGTAAGGACCTGGAATTTGAGACTGGGGTGAAAGTGTTTTTAAAGGTGGCACCCATGAAGGGTATTCTGAGGTTTAGCAGGAAAGGAAAGTTGAGTCCGAGATTCATTGGACCTTTCGAGGTCCTGGAACGAGTTGGCCCTGTAGTTACCGTTTGGCCTTGTCCCCAGCATTGTCTTCGGTTCATAATGTCTTCCATGTTTCGATGATAAGGAAGTACGTAGCAGACCCATCCCATGTAGTTGACTACTAGCCCTTGCAGTTGAATGATAACTTGAGCTACAAGGAGAGGCCCATAGAGATTCTTGCCAGAGAAGTAAAGACATTGCACCGGAAAATTTCTTTTGTGAAAGTTCTGTGGTAGAACCACCAGTTCAGGAAAGTCACCTGGGAGCGAGAGGATGTGATGAAGGCCCAGTACCCGGAGCTATTTCAAGGATGAACTTTTGAGGACGAAAGTTCTTTGAGGGGGGAAGAATGTAACACCCCACACCTTTTTATTTATTTATTATTAATGTAAAACTTTTCCCCTTTTCAGTATTTGTCCTAGGTTGAAGAGCATGTTTGGAATTCTGAATTTAAAGTATGAATGCGAGAATTTAAGTGTTATCATGGAATTTATTTACAAACTTTTCAATTTTCAAATGCAATTTAAAAAAGTTATGGCAGGAATTAATTGTTTGTTTGGAAAAAGGAAAGGGATTAAATAGTATAAAGTGGGTTAAGGAAAGGATTTCATTAAAAATATACTATTTTCCTTTTATTATTATTATTAGTTTTTTTAAATAAAAAGGGCCCCCCCCCAATCTCCTTCACGCGGCTCTCCCTCACTCCCCAACCTCCATTGCTCCGCCGCTGCCTCAGTCACCCAACGTCATCAGCCCCACAGACCGCGCCGTGTGACTACCCCGTACCCTCCTCTGTCCGTCCGTTCGGAGTCGCACTAATCTCGCCCAGCCGAAGAGTCGTTCGGATCGCACCTATCTCGCCCAGCCGAAGAGGATCCGTCCATCCGAGTCGCTGCCACCTGCTTCGAGCCCAAATCGGAGGAGCTGCCGTTCGCAGTCGCATGCCACTCCTCCGCCCAGCCTGACGTGCCGCTGGTCCGCCACCATAGATCTGTCCAATGGGCTGCTCAAGTTTCTGTATCGAGGCCGCCATTCAACTCCAGTTTCCGCCTTCGACTCTTGGTTTTGAACAGATCTTGGATTTAGGTAAGGTCAATGTTATGAGATAGATTTCTTGAAGGATTTTTGACACCCATTGATTATTGGATTTAATAATCATTTAATTCATGTTTTGAAGGTTTTAAGTTGTCGTTCGTTGGAATTAGACCTTGTTAGAAGGAGATTTTGGAGTGGTTGTTGATCAAGTTTCGTTGGGTAAGTTCATTGGTGATCCCAAAAAGAAAAAAAATTAATTTGTATGTATGGATCTTGGTTCCAAGAATTTAAAATTTGTGTTATGTTCTGTATTAGAGGACTTAGTTCGGGGGTTTTTGGTTGGAGATCATTAGCTTGGATTAAAAATCGAAATTTGATTTCGAGGTAAGTAATCTTATCACTGGAACTGCCCACGGGCCAGGCTCTAGTTGTATGCTAGCAAGATAAGTGTATGTTATGGTAAATGTTAGCATGTTGATTGACAGTATAACTTAATCAAAGTATGTTCTGGCACAAATTCTGATTTATTTACATGCACACCTGAGTGCTTGATCGTTAGTATGTGATAGTATGTGTTTTCATATGTCGATGTCTAATCTACTGGCGTTGAGGCATACTTGTATGTTGTGGATTTATGATATAAGTTATACATGGACGATGTATAATATGTTGTTAAGAATTATGGGTATGTGATACAGCCATGGTATTAAGGATTTTTATGTATGCTTTAGAACCGTACCATGTTGAATTTTAGCACGTTAGGACTGTGTGAATATCCTTATTGATTAGTTAGATGCTCACCAGTTTTGTGTTTCCTTTGGGATTCACCAGTTTGTGTTTCCTTTGGGATTCACCAGTTTTGTGTTTCCTTCGGGATTCACCAGTTTGTGTTTCCTTCGGGATTCACCAGTTTTGTGTTTCCTTCGGGATTCACCAGTTTTGTGTTTCCTTCGGGATTCACCAGTTTTGTGTTTCCTTCGGAATTCACCAGTTTTGTGTTTCCTTCGGGATTCACCAGTTTTGTGTTTCCTTCGGGATTCACCAGTTTTGTGTTTCCTTCGGGATTCACCAATTTTGTGTTTCCTTCGGGATTCACCAGTTTTGTGGGCATACTTAACTACAATAGGATAGGACTCAGTCTCTTATATGTTACATGTATTTATGTGCCATATGTGGGTATTTAAAGGACATAGATGCCTAGCCTAACCCCAGTGGTGGGGTTACTTACTGAGTATTTCATACTCATTCTTTCTTATGTTGATGTTTCAGGTAAGGGTAGAGATACACCGGCAATGGCGCAGCGAAATTCGTGATCGAGCCACTGGGATTAGTTTTTACGCTTCCGCATCATGAGATTTAGAGTTCCTTTCATGTTTCCCTTAATGTTTAGTTTTGATGTTTGAAACTTATTATTAAGAATTGTTTTTCATATGCACTTATAAACCTTTATGATTTATGGGTACCCTACTATTGTTTTTAACAATGGCATTTATTAAATGTCTTTTGAACTTCTCTTGTTTTTAATTAGCATTTATTTCAAATAACTGAGCGTCGTTTTAAATTCTTTGCATGCATTTATTTTAGTAACAACCTTACCTAGGTCCTAGGGGGTCGGGTCGTTACAGCTACAGTTGTGGGCGTGCGGGTCCTCGCCACGCCGTCCTCCGAATTATCCTGTAGTCTGGATCATCTGCAGCATCACCAGTTTCATTTCGAATTGGCTTCCATCAAGGGTAGGCCTCATGATTCCTGGAGAGAAATCATAGAGGTTTAGTGATGCATAGTCCCTAATGGGCCTATTACGATCGTTTTCCAGGAGGATTGGATTCGCCATAACGTTGTTTTCATTTGGTGCTCCGTTTTCAGGCTGCTCCGCCATATCTTCTTTATCTGGTTGTTGTGGTTAGCAGCCGTTTGACTTAGAGCAGTCCATTAATGTTGTCGGTGATCCAAGTTCTATAAATAGAAGCTGATGAGCAGAAATTCAGGTTATCCAAGGTTTTCGCCTAAGGTTCGCCTAGGGCGGATCTTTGTGATCCAGACAAATGCGTGAGAAGATGCTTGAGAGTTCTTCACCTCGTTCATCCATTTCAAGTGACGACCGGAGTTAGAACTCGAAAGAGTCAGCTCCACCGCCCATCCATGGCATCACCGACAGCCTTGACGCACATCTGCTAGAAGCAAGTCTTTGCTTCCAGCCTGTCATTTCATTTTCCTTTATTTTCTTATATTGTATTGTATACATTTTGTGATTAAGGAATTAATACATTTTGTGTTCAATACATTTTTATGTTTCCTTCGATTCCATCTCCATCTTCTTTACGTAGCATCTTTACTTTCATTGCAACACTTAGTGAGATTGCTTAGGTATCGCATACTTAGTCATGTGGATTAGGGATATGAAACATGTAGCAACCCACCGAGAGGTGTGCGTTGCGTGAGTGTGTGAGTAACCTTATTTTCTTAGTGTGAAGCTACGACAATGCCTGTCTATAGGTTAACGCAATGCTTGTCTACGAGTAAAGTCAGCAATAACCAGCTGCCCGGGAGGGTAAGTGGTTGGTTGCATTAAGCAATATATGCATTGTTCACTAGAGATAGGAATAATCTTCGGTCAGCCAAGTTCATGCGGTTACCTTGTCCTATAAGCGCATCATTCATAATTTAGGCATACTTGGGAGAGTAGCCTAAAACCTAAATCTAAGACTTGAGAGAGCGGATTGGGACGCATAGACAAGAACAAGGAATTTAGAGATAAGCTCCGTTTGTTAACCTGCATCGCATGCACCCTAGGAATAGGAATGATATTATGTGGTCGCATATTTGTGTGGATGTCATTTTGTCATCGTATAAATAGGAATAGAGGCTTATGTGTCGGCCCTATAGACTTAACACATATATCACATGCGTTCTAGCATTAGAAGTCATAGGATTCGCACCGAGAGGTGGTTTACTATTGTATGTGGGTTGCATGATCGCATGGCTTGCATTGACTAAGGTTACCCTTGCGATCACTCTTAAGTATTGCAATGAAAACATCTCCACATTTTATCTATTTTTCCCATTAATTTATTTCATGTCAAGAGTTGTCGTGTCTCTACCTCTCATGCATATTCTCATTGCGTTGTCTGTTAGCTAGGAGTAGGAGTAGTGTTAGCTTAACAACCCTTCCAACATTCTTTTATTCAATCACCGCATGCACATTACCGCATTCATTTTAGGTTGGTTATTTCTGACTTTACTCATAGACAAGCAATGCATTAGCCTATAAACAATTTACCTTCCGTTACTAAGCGATCATTTAGTCAGTTACTAAGCGATGAAGTTTGCTAAATGATCGTCTAGCATGCGCGCTTTAAACGATACGCGTACTTCTCATCATCTAACTGATGTGTGCAACCATGTAAACGATTTACTTTGCGATGCTAAGTGATCATTTAGTCAGTTACTAAGCGATGAAGCTTGCTGACCTAAATGATCATTTAGCTCGCGCGCGCGCGTTAAACGATCTGCGAGCATCTCATCGTCTACACAACGCGATACTCAACAATCGCATACCTGATCGTTAAAATGATACGATCAACTCTTGATCGCATACCCCATCGTTTAACCGATCGTTCAACAGCGATCGCGTATTCCTTCATCTTTACGATGCGATCAACAGTGATCGCGTAAAACATCTTCTACACGATGCGATCAACCCTTGATCGCCTCCTTCTATGAAGAACTGCAACGCTTGCCCAGATCGCGTACCACTCTTATGCAACGCTTGCAAAGATCTACTTCTTCGACGAACGACTCAAAACTTCAAACAAACTTTGAATATAGACTTGATAATGATTATTACTGCCTAAAAACGCAGGGGCCTTTACAAACAATCGCAAATGTTTTAGGATTTAAATAAAACTGAGGCTAATCATCCTGAAAACATCTATTAATCCGCACATCCCCAGCAAATTTAACCATTAAATCAGTGTAGAAATGCACCCACCATGAATGTAAATCTCATTTCGTTGCAACAGATGAAATTAGAGTAACAGAACCTGGCTCTAATACCAATTGAAGGATCTCATATCTAAGAGTTTCATGAGTGCATTCGGATCGCTCCGATCTCACAGTGACCGAAATACATATTATACATTCAAATCATACAGTTATGCAAACAAACACTAATTATCGACATGCTAAGAACAAGATAAATAACAAGGGAAAAGTTCTATACCAGTTGAAGACGTTCTTCACACTTCAGATCTCCAACGCATCGGAAACCTCCATGCGATCTACCAACACCCAGCAGCAGCGTCGACAACAGCAGCACGAACAACGTATGAACACGAACACCACTGGAACGACACCACCATTAAAGAGCCCCAGGTATTCTCGGAGTGAAAACCCAAAGGGTGGTCTTCGGTGAATTTGGTAGAGGAATGAGGAAACACGAATCATGTAGGCGATAAGCAAGTGAGAGGGAAAAAGATGCTATCGCATAGTAGACTGCTTATTGTTTAGGAGAAGATACACAATCGTGTAGGTTTTACTGAACGATCGTTTAGGAAAAGGTATATGATCGTTTAGCAAAATTGGTATACTATACAATCATTTAGAGAAGCTATGTGATCGTGTAGGCGACAGTGTACGACCGTTTAGGCATGAGGTAGACGATCTTTAGGTGGAGAGGAGCAATCGTATAGGCTCTCGAAAAAATTTAAGCGATCGTTTTCTTTTCTCCAACGCACACTTATGAAATCTATTAGGTGATCGATCAAAATGAAAACTATTTTCATTTTAACTCATTAGTTACAATAACCGATGTTGCCTCACTAACCCACATTCGAACATGAATTTTGGATTAATTATCATATAATTAACCAACTAATTAATTAATAAATATAATCATATTATATTTTTATCCTATAGCTTGATATCACATATCTACTATAGTATTTTCTCCTCTACTTGATATAAATCATATTTATATCTAATTTCCTCCAAAATAATGTATCTTATACATTTAGCCAATTATATCATATATAACTAACCAGTCCAATTATGTCATATATAATCGAACTTCCTCTTGTCAATTTGAACATTTCAAATTAACCCAAACACTGGTTCTCGACTTCATCCAAACTACCCAGGGGACCTAATGGACCTGTGGCTCAAAGCTCCAACGGTCCATGAATAGCTGACTAAACTCTTTAGTCACAAGATCCACCATTCGTTAACTGTCAGGCATTCCACTAAAGACCAACAGCTGAACTCTTCTTACCACAAATATATTTCTGTGTCCATCGGATATAACCAATCATGAGTACGATGACCCTTCACAGATGCTCGTAAGTACAACTGGACCAAATTACCGTTATGCACCTGTAGTTACATCTCACTCCTTAAGTACCACTGATTCCTCTAATGAACAATACAACATAGTCCAACTATGTGTGAACACCTCTCGGGCCAAGAGAAGGTGCACAGCGCCACATCGTTCAAGCCCCGAAATCAACCCTTAAAGGAGCTATCTATCTACTTACCCCTGCTTCGGGGAAGAAGTGAATTTCATCTTGTGTAGCTGAGTTTCTAGCTCCCAAATCAGACGAGTCCCCAAAATGGTAGGTTTGAATCGGCGACCTGGCCACTCGCACCCATACAAATCAAAGGACCACCCTTAATGGTAAGAGTTCCCAACTCACTCAGGATTGAGGTCATGTTACCTATGGTCATCCTAGTGAAGTGAAGTCTCTGTCATGAACGGTGTTATATAATGAGACGTTAACACATCGTGGTCAGGTCTTATACAAACTCTTTGTATAGGATGGCCTCCCTCGCATGTCCCCAACACGAATGATCAGGATCAGACCATCTGTGACAAGTCACAACACTTGTGACCATTCCACAAAGCGGGCCGCATCCATAGCATTACCAGAATAAGGTTTCCCTTCTATATCCATACTACAGACCATTTTGGTTATCACTCAAGACATGATCCACTTGTATGTCACCACATACATGCTTGAGTCACATACAGATAACCAGGGATTTTATGTTTTTTGGTTTGTGGTAAAGCAAATAAAACAAGTAACCGAGAAAAAATAAGAGATTTGAAGTAAATATCATATATTAACAACATAAGCATTCGTACAAACTGTTTACAAACTACAAGACACGAGACTTTAGGGCATCAACCCCAACACCTGTAGACTTGAGCATGACAACAGGTGAGAAAGTTTCCTCATAGTCAACTCCCTCGACCTGGGTATACCCCTTTGCCACGAGTCAAGCCTTAAAGGTTTGCACATTTCCATCACACCTCTCTTTCGCTTATAGATCCACTTAACCCAATAGGTTTTACCCGATCAGGCGGATCCACAAGCTCCTAGACGTTATTGAAGTACATTGACTCCATCTCCTGGTTCATGGCTTTAATCCATTCATCCTTGTCAACAGCCTCCATTGCTTTCTTAAAAGACAACGGCCTCAACCCATCATTAAAAATGACATTTTGGGCTTCAATTAAACCCATGTAGCGATCCAATGGGTTTATAACCCTCCCACTACTTTGAGGCAGTCTCAACTCTTGAGCTGGTTGACTAGATGTACCGACCTCAACAACTCTTGTTGATCTGTCGGCTTGTTCAACAACTCTTGTTGAACCCTCAGCAACCTCAGTCTCACGAGAAATCTCACGTAAAACGAGTTTACTTCGTGGTTTATGATCCCTCACATGGTCTTCTTCCAAGAAGATAGAATTTGTAGAAACAAACACTTTGTTCTCGCTTGGATCATAGAAGTATCCACTTCTCGTTTCCTTAGGGTAGCCTACAAAGAGGCAAACTTTCGAACGCGGTTTCGACTTCTTTGGGTTAATCACAAGCACATGTGTCGGACAACCCCAAATCCTAAAGTGGCATAAACTACCTTTGCGGCCTCTCCACAACTCAAAAGGTGTTTCATAAACACTTTTCGAGGGAATATTGTTCAGGATATAACATGCAATCTCCACTAAAAAACCCCAAAACGAATTTAGAAGATGAGCATAACTCATCATAGATCGAACCATGTTCAACAAGGTTCTGTTTCTCCTTTCTGATACATCATTCTGCTGAGGTGTACCTGGGGCCGAGAGTTAGGACGCAATCCCATGTTCTATCATATAGTTCTAGAATTGGAGATCCATATACTCTTCACCACGATCAGATCGTAGTGTTTTTATCTTCTTACCTAACAAGTTTTCAACTTCAGCCTTATACTCCTTGAACTTGTCAAGGGCTACAAACTTACGTTGCATTAGGTAGAGATACTCGTACCTTGAATAATCATCTATGAAAGAGATGAAATATTCATACCCACCTTGAACTCTAACACTCATCAGACCATATAGGTCAAAATGTACAAGCTCCACGACTTCCTTGGCTCTGTAACCTTTTCCAGTAAAAGGTCGTTTGGTTATCTTGCTTTCGAGGCATGATTCACACACCGACAAAGAGTTTTCTTCTAAAATCTTTAGAAGTCCACTTTTCACCAACTGCTCAATCCTATTGAGGTTGATGTGACCTAACCTTAGATGCCAAAGATGGGTGTTTTCCTTAGGAGAAACCTTTGGTCTTTTAGTTATTGTTGTCGTACTAAACATTTCAGTATTAAACAAGGCTTTTATGACTAACGACCTTAGTACATATAAGTTACTTTCCATCGAACCAAAACCAATCTCCATTCCATTCTTGAAAATAAACACTTTATTCTCAGAAAAGGAGACGGTATACCCTTTTTCAATGAGTCAAGAAACCGAGATTGAGTTCCTCTTAATATGAGAAACTATGAAAACATTATCCAGTAACAGATAACGTTTCTTCTCAATAAATAACTTCAGCCTACCTACAGTAACAGCTGAAACAACCTCACCAGTATCGACTCTAAGAGCCATCTCTCCCTATGGCAACGTTTGCTATGAACTGAATCCTTGGTAAGAGGAACTGACATGGTTGGTAGCACCCGAATCTAGGATCAAGGTAGAATCATCATTCTCTACCAAACACATCTCCAAGACCAAAAAATAATATTTACTGTCTTTCCTCCTCTTTTGAAGAGTAGTGGGATCAGTATCAGAACAACTAACACTACTGGTTTTGTCATCCATCCCTTTGTGCTCAAAAAGTAAGAACTGACGTTCAAACAAATCTTGCAATGAGTCCATGATCTCGCGTGCAATGACCATGTTCTCAACCCTTTTGGCCAAAACGTCAGGTAAGCTAGCCAAAATGTGAAGTTGGGCCAATGAATTAGCCTTCATCTACAACTCATATGCATTGTGAACACTTCGCGGTGCATCAAAGGTTGGGACTTGAGGAAATTCCTCAATCATGAAAAATTCGAGGTCGTTTACCACAAAATACGTTTTACACGAATCTTTCCACTGTATGTAATTGATCATATTAACAGCACTAAATGGAAATACTAACGAGTTATTGAAAAGAAAAACACATTGACCATATGATTTTAAGCAAATACCCGTTGAAAAAACACAACATCCAATAAGGTTTAGTAAAACTAACACGAACCCCGTGTGACATCTAGTTTCACAATGATGCTTCAAAGGTTTAGGACAAAAGTCGCTGAAGGGAGGTCAATTATCCCTCCTCTGAATTGAGAAGTTCTCAAACAGTCATTAATACCAGAACAACTCTTGCTCCTATAACGACTAGACATCATTGATTTGGTCAAGAGATCATTAACTTACTTAACAACCTCCCGTAAGTGTGACTCATCATTTTAGGTTCTAGAGATTCGCCCCAAGCAGCCAGTCCAAAGGGAAAAAATGCGATTGGGACAAAACCTAAAGCGACCCTATCCATTTATGGAGTTCACCTTGATCTTGACCAATTGCACAAAACCCATCCGAAGGGGGACGCTCCTAAGGCGCCACGAGAAAGTACAGAATGATCTCACGGTGTGAACCAATGACAGAGACCGTATGACGTGTTGACACACACCCTTCAGGCTGAAGGTGTGTACTTGTCAACATTCTTCCTCTTACGAGCAACTTTTTGACTTTCGACCGTAACCTTCATAAATATAACAAAATGGTGAACATGTCAAATAACAAATATGAATAAGGAGATTTTCCAATCACAGAAGGATCATACCAGTGGATCGAGATGCGTGGTGTCAAACTGTGCAATAGGCGCTAGCTCTAGCAAACATTGTGTCTCAGAAAGTGGAGGTTCAGTGTCCTTCGAATCAAGATCTGGATATGGAAGGATAATGGGTAAGCAGCGATATCTCGTACTAGAGGTGGAAATAGGGTAGGTGAGGTTCTGGTATCAGACTCTACGAGTGGGTGAGAAATAGGTAAGCTGGTGATATCAAGATCCTGAAATGGAAGTGAAACACGTGAGGTGATGGTATCTGAAGGGAAAGGTGAGGTAAGTGACCAAGGTAATGGTGGGGTGGGTGACCTAGGTAGAGGCTGGATGGGTGACCGAGGTAGAGGTGAGATGAGTGACCCAGGTAGTCGTAGGGTGAGTGACCTAGGTAGTGTTTGAAGGAACTCGATTTACAAGATACATGAGCGGAAGCGGATCGTCTAAATTCCATTTAGATTGAAAACAAACATTTATAGAAAACATACAAATTATGCATCTTAATAAAAATTACAACATGCTTTTAAACTACAAAAAGAGTTCAGAGATTATACTTTTGAAGAACACTTCTTCACATAAATCCCTGAAGTTTCACGAACTCTTCAAACAGTCACGAACTCTTCAAACAACAACAAGAACGAACCAAAAATGTGAAGACACTACCACTTGGTGACCTCGGTATTATTAGGGTGAGAACCCAGAAATGGTGGGCTCTGACTATTTTGGTTAGGAGGGAGTTTAGAGGAGGAAGACAATTGAAGAAGGATACACTATCATATAACAAGATACTCCAATCGTGTAGAGAACAAAGTCTATCATATAGGCTCCGTTGAAATCGTGTTGATTCTCTTAGAAGTCGTGTAGCTTAGATTTGGAATAATAAAATCATATTTTATTTATTCCATTTTTCATAAAAACCGGCTTAACCACCCACTAAGGTGGTTAGAGAGAAAAAAGATTTATTATTTAAAATAATAAATATGATAACCAACTTATCATATTATATTTATAACTTATAGTTTTAATATTACATCATGTACAATATAAACTATAGTTATTTTTCTCTATTTTATGGCATTTAATATAAATCATATTTATATTAAATTTAACAACTATGAATCTCATTCATAGATTTATTTCCTCAAATTAAAATATAATGTATCAAATACATTATGTCAATTATATCATATATAATTTAATTAATTTAATTATATCATATACAATTAAATTTTCTCTTATTAATTTGAACACTTCAAATTAACCCAAAAACTGATTCTCAACTAAATCCTTTTGAGCTACTAAGGGGATCTTATGGACCTGTAGCTTGAAGCTCCAACGGTACGTGGATAATTAATTAAACTCTTTAACTACATTATCCACCATCCGTTAACTGTCAAGCACTCCACTAAAGATTGACAGTTAAGCTCTTCGCACTACAGATATATTTCTGTATCCATTGAATATAACCAATCAACAGTACGATGATCCTTCACAAATTGCTCATAAGCAAAGCTGGGCCAAATTACCGTTTTGCCCCTGTAGTTACATCTAACTTCTTAAGTACCACTGATCCCTCTAATGAACAATAAATCATAGTCCCACTATGACTAAACCGCTCTCAGGTCAAGAGAGGGTGTGGTGCCACATTGTTCAAGACCCGAAATCAGCCCTTAAGAGAGCAATTGATCTACTTACCCTTACTTCGGGGAAGGAGTGAATTCCATCTTGTGTAGCTAAGTTCACAACTCCCTAATCAGACGAATCCCCAAAATGGTAGGCTTGTTGAGTCGACTATCTGGCCACTCTCATCCATACAAATCAAAGGACCGCCCTCATAGGCATGAGTTCACAACTCATTCAGGATTAAGGTCATGTTACGTATGGTCATCCTAGTGAAATGAAAGTCTCTATTATGAACGATGTTATATAATGAGACTAAACATTTCGTGGTCCAGTCTTATACAAACTCCTTTGTATAGAATATCTTCGCTTGCATGTCTAATACATGAATGATTAGGATCAAATCATTTGTAGCACTTTACAACATTTGTAACATCTACAAAGCGGGTCATACTCGTAGTGTCATCAGGATAAGGTACCCAGTCTTATCCATATACTACAGACCATTTAGGTTATCACTTAAACACGATCCACTTGTATATCTCAACATACATGTTTAAGTTACAACGATAATCTTGGATGTTAGTTTATTGGTTTGTGGTTAATGCAACTAATATATCACATATTTCATAGACATGGTGAATAAAATATCAAATATTATTGATCACATACAAGTTTGTTCATACAAAGTTTACAAACTATAGAACCCTACGAGATTTAGGGCATCAACTCCAATAGTGTTGGGGTTGATGCCCTAAATCTCGTGGGTTCTATAGTTTGTAATTGTAATGTACAAACGATTTGTTTATTTAATAAAATATGATATATTTTATTCGACATTTAGTAGCATTAACCCACAAAATCAATAAACTAACATCCAAAGTTATCTTCTGTAGCTTAATCATGTATGTAAAGACATACAGGTGGATCATGTTTAAGTGATAACCTAAATGGTCTATAGCAGATGGATAAGGCTGGATACCTTATCATGGTGACACTATGAATATGGCCCACTTTGTAGATGTTACAACTGTTGTAAAATGCTACAAATGATATGTTCCTAATCATTCGTGTAGAGATATGTGGGCGAGGGTATTCTATACAAAAGGGTTTGTATAAGACCATATCACAAAATGAATAATCTCTTTATATAACGCTGTTAATAGTAAAGACTTATATTTCACTAGGATGACCATAGGTGACATGACCTGAATCCTGAGTGAGTTGTGAACTCCTACCTATGAGGGCGATCCTTTGATTTATATGGGTGAGAGTGGCTAGATCGTCGACTCAATAAGTCTACCATTTTTTGGATGCATCTGATTGGGGAGCTGGGAACACAGGTACACAAGACGAAATTCACTCCTTCCCCATCGAGGTAAGTAGATAAATTGTTCCCTTAAGGGCTGATTTCGAGGCTCGAACAATGTGGCACCACACCTTCTCTTGGCTCGAGAGGGATTTGGTCAAAGTTGGACTATGACTTATTATTCATTAGAGGAATCAGTGGTATTTAAGAAGTTAGATGTAACTACAAGGGCAAAACGGTAATTTTGGCCCAACTGTACTTGCGAGCAATTTGTGAAGGGTCATCGCATTGTTGACTGATTATATTCAATGGACACAAAAATGTATCTGTAGTGCAAAGAGTGCATCTGTCGGTCTTTAATGGAGTTATCGGCAGTTAATGAATGTCGAATAATTTAATTAAAGGGGCTTAATTAATTATTCGAGTACCATTGGAACTTCAACCTATAGGTCCATAAGGTCCCTTTTGTAACTCAACATGGATTATCGAGAATTAATTTTGGATTAATTTGAATTGTTCAAATTAATTGAGAATTGATTATATGTGATATAATTAACTTGAATTAATTATGTGTGATATAATTAATATAATGTATTTGATATATTGTAGTATAAAGTTTATTTTGAGATGAATTAAGTATTTGAATATGATTAAAATATTAATTATATGGATGGGATTCATATAATTATATTTAGTATAAATGTTATTGTTCACACGAGGTTTCCGGAGAAACGTGTTTCATGGAGTTGAACTTGAGTTGGTGTTAATGTTGGAGTTGATTTGATGCGATGTGGTTCGATCTCTAATATTTGATCCTCTAATTCTCTCTTAGTTGGGTGAATATGCTTGACTTCGAGAAGGAAAGTACCGAACGTTTTTGAAGTAGAAGTCTTGGAAGCTTGGAGTAGAAGTCTTGGAAGAGTATTTGTGTCTTCAAAGGTCTTCTGCCTTATAGGAGTGCAGCTTCAGGAGTCTTGGAAGTTTGAAGTAGAAGTCTTGGAAGAGTATTTGTATCTTCAGAGATCTTCTGCCTTATAGGAGTAAGGCTTTAGGAGTCTTAGAAGCTTGAAGTAAAAGTCTTGGAAGAGTATTTGTATCTTCAAAGGTCTTCTGCCTTATAGGAGTGCAGCTTCAAGAGTCTTGGAAGCTTGAAGTAGAAGTCTTGGAAGAGTATTTGTATCTTCAAAGGTCTTCTGCCTTATAGGAGTCTTGGAAGCTTGAAGTAGAAGTCTTGGAAGAGTATTTGTGTCTTCAAAGGTCTTCTGCCTTATAGGAGTGCAGCTTCAGGAGTCTTGGGAGTCCTCTGCTTGTTAGTGAATTCTCTTTGGGACTTCTGAGTGTATAAAATGTTGCCTTTACAAATGAAGAGAACTTCTCTATTTATAGAGTTCTCAGGTGGGCTTGGTTGGTCCATGGACCTAACCCTTGGGTCTGATCTGGAATTTGGATCCAATTCAACTTTTTTATAGTTTGGACTTTAAGCTCAAATAGTAATATCAAATTGGACCAATTTAATCTCATCTGATTCATCCGCGTAACGTCATCGAAACTTGTCTTCAATTCAATTCGGGACATGTGTCAACTTCTAATTGGACCCAAAGTCAATGATTTAGAAATTCGTCGTTAATTTAGCAAACAACGTGGTGACTTGTGATTGGTCCAAAATTTCTCATTCAACAAATGCCCCCTTTTCGAGATTTATGCACGTATATGGGTGGATGAATCTTGAAAAAAATGTAATTTGAGATCAAAGTATGATTTTTTGACTCTTTTAATTTGATGCATCATCATGATCAAAATATGAGAATTTAGCTCAAAATTTTGATTTGAAATCTTGTTCGTTTGACACACTTTCGCTAAGTAAACTTTAATTTGAATTAAAGTAGAATTTATGTTCCACTTTAATTGCAAATTTAATTTAATTCGAATTCGGAATAGAATTTGGAGTGGAGGAATCGAACCTCAAACCATGAGATTGATAGTATGAACATTATGCCAGTCAAGCCAGTTATTTATATTAAATGTCATACATTATTAAGAGAAATAAAAACTATAGGTTATATTCTATTTAATACAATATAAAAACTATAGGTTATATGTTATATATAATATAACATATGGTTTAATATATATTATATGATAAGTTAGTTATCACATAAATATATATTAAATTTTTATTATTATTTGTTAAATTAAATTTTGAATTTAATTTGGGAGAGTTATAACTTCCTTTCATGTTTTCTCTTATGTGTGTTGGTGGGAGTTGAGAAGATTTGATCTTCTTCTAGTTTCACACAGAACTCTCTTTGGGGTTCTCGAAGAACACACTCACAACCTAAATATATATTGTTTTTTTTATATTTGCTAAATGGTAAATGCTTATAATAGAATATTTAAAGAAAATGTGATTTACCAATGAAATTATATTAATAAAATCTTCCATTATTTTCTTTAATAAAACGTATAATTTTCTATGTATACGTTTAATTAAAAAATAATTAGTAAATAAAAAAATAAACATAAGAAAACAGTCTAAACGTAAATAATAACAATAATTAAAAGAAAATAAATATATGAAAATACCTATATTTGTGCATCTCACCCAATTATCTAATCATAATATGTCATTTGGCAAATTCTTATTTTTTTTAAAATATTTTATTTATTTATTTTGTATGTGGGAGTGATGAGAGATTATGTATAAAGATTGATGCACCTTGGGATGCACCAAAGTATTATTTTATATATATATGTATATACATCATTAAGTATATCTTGACTTTTTCATTTTTATTATTATCATTTATTTTTAAATTACATATTTACTTTCTACACTTTGATGTTTGTATCTATTTGGTTCATGAACTTTCAAAATTATACAATTAAGTCTCTAAAGTCTTGTTTGATAAGTATTTGATTTTGAGCTTTTGAAAAATAAGTCTATAGTCACTCATTTCACCTTACCTTTTTTTTTCCTTACTACTTTTTATCAATGTTTTCAAAAATCAAGCAAAGTTTGAAAACAAGTAGTTTTTCAAAGTTGTCTTTGTTTTTTAAATTTTGGCTAAGAATCCAACTCAGTTACTTAATAAATATGCATACCATGTTAAGAAATTGAGAGGGAATATACTTAATTTTCAAAAACAAAAATTATTACCAAATGAGGTATAAGCTTTCGAATTTTAAAAGAATGGCTAAATTTAAAAAAAAATACCCATGAACGTTGTGCTTTGTGTACAAAAAAATACCCCTAAACTTTCAAAAGTTTCAAAAATACTTACAAACTTTCAGAAAGAGTTCAAAAATGCCTTTATCGTTCCGTTAGTTTTAGATAAAATTTGTTAAAGTTTTGTTTCAAAAATACCTTGAACTTTCAAAGTTTCAAAAATACCCTTAACTAAAAAATGTTTAAAAAAATACCTTCACCATTAGTATACAAACAAAAACTATATTAATATCTTGTTGCAAAATAACTTCAATTTTTTAAAATAAAAAAAAAATTAAAAAAATGCTCCTACAATTAATATGGTGATCAATTTGTTTGAAGTTTTCTTAAGTTTAAAAATTCTAATTTTAAAGCAAATTATATAGATATCCTCATTTTTTTTCATATAGATAATTTCATTTTTCTCTTGATTTTAACTTTCTAATTCTTAACTTTCACCAATTTTTTCATCAACCAAAATTTTAAAAATAAGACATGAAATACCAAAAAATCACACAAAATTTCAAAATCAAAATCCCCCTTAAAACATACCAAAACGATAAATAGTCAAACAAAAAATATATATTTTTGGCTATTAACACACACTTAACTACCAATGTACAACTTTGTTAAAAACATTTAAGTCCTAAAATCCTATGGTGCTTTCTTTATTCTCTTTCTTCTTATTATAGTCCATATACCTTAACTGAAGTGCACAATTTTATTTATTTACTTATTTTTTATAAAAAAAAAAAAGTCAAATGATTAACAAAAAGGGAAGTAGGAGGGTATTGAAGAAGAGAGGAGGGAAAAAAGACTACAAATAGAAAAGTAGTAAAAAAGTAGGACTATATGACGGTTTGTTCATATGACAGTAAGGGTATTTTTGAACTTTTTAAAATATTTAAGGATATTTTTTAAACTTGAAAGTTTAGGGGTTTCTTTGACATTAAGCACTAACGGTTTCCATCCAAAACTAACGGTAAGGATATTTTTAAACTCTTCGATTTTGGAACTCCCTAATCAAGAAAGAGTTGAGAGTCGAAGTCCTCCTTCTCTAAACCCAGATATGGACCCATTCCCGAGCAGGGGTAGCCACCTAAATCATCGCAACATCGGAAAGGTCACCAGCCCAGCCTTACGAAAAGGGAGGTTCAGCACCCGTCAGCCAGCATGCATCCCCCATCAGGGAGGAAAGAATCAGTCCCATCATTTCTTCAGCACCGTTCTCGGCTCAATGGATGGTGACTCGAAGTATGAGGGCCTGCCAAACTCAACCAGCTCGCTCACATCTGCGTTCAAGAGTCATAAGCTGAAACGACAACATCAGAGTTTACAGTTTCAACTCCACCGGCTATACAGGAATCGCCAGCATTACGAGCACCATCCGCAGCACTCAAGGCACCTGAGCAAAAGCAGGCTACCTCAAAGAAACGGTCGGGCAGAAAGTGGTTTGTGAAGGCCGAGCCAAACAAAGGCCGAGAATCAAAACCTCTTGAGGGAGGAAAGAGATGTGAGACCCAGATTGGAGATGATCCCGACAACGATCTACCTGAAGAAGTTGCCAATAACTACATCGTGAGTCTCTTCCCTTCGGAAGCACACCACGAATATCGCCATTCTAAAAAAAAAAATCGAGGTTAATGGTATACTGATTTTTGAAAGGAAAAGCTACCGAGCAAACAGTCGAATCAATTTCATCCGACAAAGAAATGATCTCCACACTTAACCATAGGATGAGGGGCAACTAGAATCCCGACGCTCCTCTTTCTCCTCTTGTTGGAAGTTTAAAGATATTTTTTTAACTTTTGAAAGCTCAAGGTATTTTTTACCTAAAATGCAAAGTTTAATGTATTTTATATAATTTAGCTTTAAAAATTTACATATAAACATAAAATTAAAATTGAAAATCTAAGAAATGCGTATCTAATAAATCAATTAAGACTTAAAAATTTTGAATTTGTTAAAAGATCCATTAGACAGAAAGTTTAAATATGTATTAGACACTGAAAATTCATAAACAAAATAAATACAGATTCCTAAGTTCAGAAACAAAATTTATTAATTTAATCTTTTTGTATAGATGCACGTCATTATATGGTCGGTTGATCATCATTTGCATTTTCCCATTTGATTTTCACTTTTTTTTAATACAACAATTAACCAATAATCTAGTAATTAGTGTCAACCTTTTACGAGTCATTTAATCTGAACATGTCTCAAAATTGCCATGGATCATTTAAAGATGCACAACAAAATAAAAGTAAAAGTGGGGAAAGAAAAATCCCAATCAATGATATTTTCTCATAGAAACCTAAAAATATACAAAATTTGGAGGATGCCAAAGGGAAAATGTAACGGCCAAAACTTAGATGGAGTTTATACAAACACAATTGGCCTACCAATTTCATCAATGAACAATGGCCTAAACTGTGTTAATCCATCAAAATAGGATCATCTTCCAATGTATTATCATAATCATCCACTCCCAACATAATGGCAGTCACCATTAACTTTCCTGCTTCAGGAAAATGTTTGTGTTGCATCAGAATTGCCTCAACAGAACCTATAGAATCTTTCAGTATAGAACCTCCTTCAAGATTCTCTTGTCTTAGTGGCAATACTACATCAAATCCTTCTCCAAACATTTCTGCTGCTCCATGTCCATAACACCTACTTGAAGCCTTGAACAAAGTTGTTTCTCTCAGGTTTTTTATTGTTTCTTCATCACTCCATCCTTCAGCTACAGACACTTGATAAAGTCGATTCCAATCGTCCTGATCTGCAACATTTTTCCAGCATTCTTCCAAAAGCTTTCGGTGGGTTTCGCGAAATGAAGTACTGGTCCAGGCAAATATATCGAAAGCCATCAACAAGAGGGTTGGGTTTTCAGCTTTGAGACACAGTTGAATAAGGCGGTCAGGATGGAGGAGCTCGCGGTCAAGCTGCTGCTCTGTTTCAACGGCATGATAGAGATCTAAAATGGCTTCCTACAAGAAACAAGGGATCAGGTGGAACCACCGGTCAATAAACAAGATTATGTCATTACATTGAAGCCGAAAAACTAATGCAGTAACCGAAAAACTAATGCAGTGGTAGTAAGAACAAAAGAAAAAAAGAGCTAACATGTCTAACACAGCAACACCGATCACATTCAAATCTTTAGGGTAGCTTCCATCTCAATCCTATATACTATTTCCAGAACGACAAGTAATTCTAAATGAATCCTTCTCTTCTTCGATGTCTATTAGTTAAGTGAAGTAATTAAAGCATTAGTTCCTCATTTAAGATTGAGTAGATATTTATAGACTGTCATTGGTGCTCTAAAGTATGACGTCAACAAAATATCATTAGTCCCTTAGTTTTAAGATCGGAATAAGACAAAAGTCAATAATTCAACGGAAGTTATATGAGTATATATATCATATGAATAAGATGAGATGAAATCATTCATAACTCAGAGCTGATAAAGATGTAAAGATTTAAGCAGGTTCAATCAAGTTCACCATTTCAAAAAGAAAACCAACCTGTAACTTAAGTATCTTTGCATCAGCCTCAATGCGCATCAACTTACTCTCATACTCAGCATTTTTACCTGCTGCTGCTAAATAAAAAACAATATTAATAAAAATAATTGGGTTTAAAAGCCGGCAATCACCATTGCATATCAGAGAAGACCGTTACTAACATATATAGAGGATATATCTCAAGTGATGGAAATACTATAGATAAACATTTAAATGCATAGAGATAAACTATTGAATCACTTTGGCAATACACATGCATTTAAGATAGGAAGTACATTCCTAAGAGCATGTAGGTAGGTAAAATATCTAATGACGAATCCTGGAAAGATCGACTCTGATATTTAATGTTTTTTGTGATAGGAACTATGATATTTAATGAAGCCAGCTAGACGACCAAAAGTTGACTAGCACATGAGAGACCCCTCCTCTTTTCAGGTTTAACGAAGTTTTCTTATTTAAAATTGAAAAAATGTCCTCTAGCAATGCACAAATAAATATGTCAAGAGCTTGAGGAAGGACACAAATAATGGAAAGGATAGGATCAATGTTGAGTAATACCTGCCATTAAAGATATCTTCGAGAGGTATAAAATCCGTTTTCGATCTGCCAATCTTAATTCCAAATTACAATGGTCAGATTCAACTTCTGTCCCAAGTTCAAGGGACGACACAGGACCATCACCTTCAGACAGAGCTAATGCATGGAGAGTGTCTGATGCGGAGAAAAATTGATGGAGGAACAGCTCGTGAAGCCACAAAAGATCCGGATGCTCCTTCAGAAATATCAACAGTTCTTCATGAAACTCTTCTCCTAGTCTTAAAAGCTTGGAGAACTGTTTATTTTCATGAAGTTTTTTAAAAACAAAGTAGCTAAACCCTCCTTTAGGTCCCATGCTTTCATGCTGCATCACCATCCATGATAAACAATCAAATGCAAGCACCAACTAATATAAAATGATAATAATATATAAATTTGCAAAAATCAAATGAAGCATTGAAATAACAGAACTACATACCATATGTTTCCTGAGTAGCTCTGGATCGTTAAGGTCACAGCAGATTTCCCATAAAATACTGTAGCATTCATGCTGTTTTGCAACAGATAACAGACGTGAAGAATGTTTCCTGAGGCTTTCTACCTTTTGCTCCACCAAATCTCCCCTAAAATCCTGCAAAACCATGTGTTTCAATATGAACTCAGATCTAGAATCTTGGTCACAAGCACACATCATGTAAGAAAATAACCTTATGCTCAGCTTCCACAGATTTTTTTATTCTTTGATAAAGAGAGCTGAGGAGTGAATCCCTTCTACTCCAAAATTCATGTAAAAGACTATCAGTTTTTTCTCCACGCTCTGCCTTTGCAGTGACAGCTCCAGCATGTGCCTCAAGAAGAACTTCAGTCAATAGTTCCAAGTAGCAATATAAATCGGATTTTGCAGACGTATCAAGCTCAGAAACTTCATTTAAAAGTTGAAGCATGAGAGAAGCAATGCGCCATAGCCCATTCCGCACAACCAGTTGACTATACCAAGGTGTTAAGCCTTCAGACGGTGGATACCATAACTGATGCTCATTTCTATAATGCACAGCTGCATGCATGATAGTAACACATGCTTTAGAGAGCTCAGAAGCTCTCTGGTTCTGGATCACATATGATTCGTCTGCACTTACCAAATAATCTAGCTGCTTTTCTAAACAATGAAACACTTCTTCTAGCTCAGAGACTTTACTGTAGAACACTTCAGTATTGTCTCTGTCCATTAGAAGAACAGTGTTTCGACGAGCTCGCTCACCAACAAACTGAATAAGATCCCATAGAGCACCTGACATAGGAGTTTCTGAATTAGAACTCAAGAAGCCAAGTCCAGTTGAACGGTTTTGGCAAATAGTGTTCTGCAGTTCCCTTAATTGAATCATAGCAGCAAGCTTTTCTCCATGCTCCAGGATAATTTGCAAAGAATTTCCTACACGTATCGAGACCACAGTTCAAGTTCATTAATTTGAATTTGATATTTCACCTCCACAAATTACCTTCCCAATCCAAGAATAAAAATTTGAGTACCTAATCAGACCAATTCCAATCTGACTTCAAACCAATATCAGGAATAATCAGAAAATAGAAATTTATTGCCCTAGAATAAACATCTGAAGACAAAAAGCATCTAGACCATTTATGCCAGTATAAAAAACATACTGACAAGAAACACATATGAGGTAAAAAAAATTAACAAAGGTTCTGCATATAAAAGTAAATATCTACCGCTATAACACAGAGAATTCAAATTGAAAATGAGTTGAAACATACTTTGCCTTGAACACAACTCTTCATGGCACTTCGATAAAGCAAGAAATTGGAGAAACTTTTCATGCTTCTGCTGTTTTTCCATCAGCTGAGTAGAAACAACAGTCATCGACACAATCTCAGCACCTCTTGTTGTAGTCCAATGTTTAGCTAAAGTATCAACAATTGACTTGCTCATCCGTGTAAAAACATTTGTTTCATCCTCCCTATCAAATGCACCAGAATTCTTCAGCTTCTCAAAAGAGTTATTTACTTGACTAGATGATAGAAAATCATGGAAAAGTTGACGCAGCAAAGCTTCCGATTCTTCATCTCGAGCTGTTCGATGTGAAATTCCAGCCATAGTAGCCTTTTTTCTATCTACAACATCCTGCACATCAAAAGTTCCCCTTGTACTAGCAATGTTGCCAGAAAAATTGAGGCTTCTAGTGTCATCTTGCACAGATCGTTCATTTGAACTTCCCCTGCGTGACAAACTTCGTTCAGGAGGTTCAACTCCACCAAGGACAATAGCTTTTACAGGTATTGCCCATATTCCTGCTTTTTCAGTTAGTACGACCCAGGCTCCTTCACCATGCTCTGTAGAAGGAAGGACTGAAGCATCTAATACTTTCCCCGCATCATAAGGTAAGTCAAATTGATACAACAGTGTGGAGCTTCTATAGTAATGGGAGACAGTTGCTGTCCCATCACCTGAAAGAATGAGGGCTGATCCCGAAGGCTTGCCCCCAACCCTAAGTCTCATGGAGAACAAAAAGTCGTCATTTTCTACTCTTGCTTTTGGAATTATTACTTGTATCGGGGCTTTTTTCTCCAATATCCTCTTATCACCATTAGCATCTATTTCTGCCCCATATTTGTATTGCAAGGTAAGAAGGGAATATTGTATATAACTGGAACTACTAATGCGATCCTTACAGAGTGTAGCAACTAAAATAGTGATAACTGCGCCGCCTTCATCTTCCTGCAAATCAAGAGGCCAGATCCTTTTCTGACCAGCTAGATCTTTTTTAATGCACAAATCATTATCTGTACCAACAATTTCATATGACCAGAGCTTGGACACTTGTACATCAGGAAAAAGTTTAAGACAAAAACACTGTATCTCATGATCTGTCAGAAGCAAGAACTTCCTGTTAAATTTATCTAGTTGAAGATGAGAATGAGACCAAGATAGAGACCTTGGGTACCCATCATTCACAAGATATTGAGAGCTACCATCCTCTTGGCTGTGAAGACCACATATATCCTGAGAAACTTTAGTACATTGAATTCCCATAGGACAGCAGTGGTACTGCCAAAGCTGGCCATTGGAACTACATGCAAGGGCAACACAAACGTTCTGGGAATCAGGAACCATTGAGGCAATCAAAGAGTTGAATGTCCTCGGTCTATTCAGACTTTGATTTCTATGGGAAGTGCTCTTCCCATCAGAAAATGAAGAAATTGCTGCTGGCTCATGCGAAGATGTTAGACAGGTAACTGGAGCAGTTCCTTCATCTGAGAAGATATCAGGCCAATACACAACAGCTCCTGTTTTTTTATTACATATTATAATGCCAACAGAATGCTGGTGTTTGACTGACTTTCTTGAACTTTGATTTTGGCTATCCCAACTAACAACGCTGAGCAACCAATTATCGTTGTTATTTCTGCCAATATCTTTGCTATCTACAATTCTTTTTGGAAGTTCACAAACAACACACTTCATGGTGGCTACAGGTAACAAGTATGTCCAAAGAAAAAGCTTGTCTCGGCATATAATCCAAGCAAGGGATGTTTTGGCATCCATTCCACCTGACATGCTTGCACCACCTGCAATGAAAAAAACCAATCATGATTTCAAGAAAATAGTAGCATCAAGAACTATAAACTACCTTTTACTGCAATGAACATTGTTACATGTGACAAACTGCTGTACAAGACTGGCCTGCTCATCACGAACCACTTGGGGAAACTCTCCAACATATACAGGCTTAACTGGATCTGTCTCGTCTTCCTTATCACATCTATTAGCTGGTGAAATTCTAGGAAGATAAAAATATTTAATTAAACATTCTCCATATGGGAGCAAGTTATGAAGCAAGAAGCTATAGATGAGCAAATGAATGAACACACCTTTCCATAAAAACAGAAATTGTGGGTAGAGTTAAATCGGGAAAGATAAGTTAAAGGGACAATTGCAAATATAGCAATCAAATCCAAAGTAATAGCAAAAATAGCACAATACAAAAGAATTTGCCTATATAGCAAAATTTAGATCCAGCTCTCGAGGTCTATCAATAATAAATTATATCGGTCATAGGAGTCTATCTATCACTGATAGATTTTGCTCTATATTTACAATTCTTTAAAAATGTTGTTATACACTCAATAATTAGTCCTAAAAGTGCTGCCCATACTAGTACCAGCCAAAGGGGACTATTAAACCAACTCTTAGTCTTAACACATATTTTACAAGCACTCTCAATTCACACAAATCAACAGGGAAAAAAAAATGGCACATTATAATTTATACTTGGTCAGATTATTCCTGTTCTAACAATTTTCGAAATGCCACTAAAAAAAGCCATCAGCCCACAACAATCACCAGAAAAAAGGGCAATCCCATTATAATGAATAGCCATTAGATTTCATCACCTTGTTACCAATAACTCGCACAAACGAACTTAATTACCACTATGGATATGAATCGCATATAAAAACTTAGTGGGTACACTGAAATGAGTAAAATTAGCGCTCTGACAAACTATAATGATAGATATATACAGCAATGGTGGTAGTAATACCTTGCAAGCACGGATAAGCGAGGAGCCCAAGGAGCCGGAGTGCCGGTGCCGGGGCGGTTGGGAACCAGATTATCGAGAACTGGCTTACGGACGGCTGAGAGTGGTGTAATCGGAGAATCAGACAGGGCTGGAGCCGAACTTCGGTCTGTTCGAGAGCTTAAATTGCGTCTCTTCGTCCCGGGAGAGAACATCGCTGCATAATACACAGAACAATAGAAGAAGAAGGATTGGAATCGGGGGTTTAGGGTTTAAAGCTTGGAGTGTGAAAGAAATGAAATCTGAGAGCGGGGGGCTCCGGCGGGCGGGAGATGGGAGTGATCCAGTGTGATCAAGCGTACGGACCACTAGCAATCCCTTGTTATTTTAATTCCAAGTTTACCCTTAATTTTCTTTTTCCTTAAATTGCAAAAATTACCCGCATCATAATTACAATTACACCTCTAAATTTTGAATGGTAAAAATTAAGTTATCATACTTATATAAGTATTAAAATTAGACCATCAAACTCATAATAATGGTAGAAATTGAAACATCAAAGGATGAAAATTGAACTCTCGAACTTATACGATAAATATCAGTTTTATAATTATGTACGTTTGAGGGGTTTTTTTGTTTTTTTTTTGCAAAGATATTATAATTAAAGTGTAGGGTAGGAAAATCGGACCTCTAATCTCAAGGTCGATCGTACGAGCACTATGCCAGTTGAGCTACGTTCATGTTGGCATTGAGGATTTAATGTTTACAATTAAAAAAAATTAGGATATAATTGCAACTATACCATACTTTAAGGTAGTTTTCTCAATTTGTCATTATTTTTTAGTAGAATAAATGAAGTAATAGATTCAAATTGTCGACTTAAGAAAGGTAATATATGTAAATTATGATTGAGTTATCCTCACTTTGATTTAGTCTTGATATTAAATTTTGATCGAAATATTGACATTTACCTAAATGTTTCTACACTTCTATGGTAAATAAAAAAAAAAAAGCAAAAAACTCTATGATACACAGAAAAAATGTCACTAATTTGAATATATTATAAATAATTTATATCAAATAAGTTTCTAAAACTTTAAATTTTTATATAATAATAATAGATGTGATTAATAATAAGAATAAGAATAATAAAATAGTCCATTAGGTACATTTTTTTTAAAAAATTGATTCATTAGATTAAATTTGGATTTTATTTCTAATAGGATCCTAAACTATCTATTTTTGGTTTAGTAGTTTGGTAAAATTTTAAAAAGTTGAATAGGTTGATGACCTATTAAAAAAGATTTATTTTTCTGAAAATCAAATTGATAGTTAATGAACATATTACAATTTAGGAGTCCAATGGACACAAAATATATTTTTAAAAAAAAAAAAAAGAGTTTGGTTGATCAATATTAAAATTTAAGGATCAAACCTATAAATCCAATACTATATTTGCCATTTAACTTTTTATTTTGGAACAAAAACTTTGATTTCAACCTACAAAAATGGTTACAAAATCATCAATTTAGCTTAGTAACATGTTTACCATACCTCTAAAAGTAGATAATTTAAGGTATATTTGAAATACATTTTTAAATATTTAATTTAAAAAAATAAACCATTTCAAAACAAATTGAAACATTTGCAACCACTCAAAATAGTTTTTCGTGTAATTCAATCTATTTTTATAAAAAATATTTAAATAAAAATAATTATTTTAAAAAAAAAACATTCTTTTCTCAAGTCAATCGAAACTAACCCTTAATCCATCATCTTCTCACAATTATTTAACAAAGAAATTTGTAGTTTGAATTTCGAATCTTTATTGTACTAAAAAAACAAGTAAAAACTAACAAAAAGAAAAAAAAAGAAAAGAATGGTTTTGGATTTTTTTAATAAAACTTTTATATGCTTGTTTCACTTTTCACGTTCGATTATCGATTTAAGTTAAATCCTTTTCTTTAGTAGACCAAAGATAAGTTAAACCATTTTCTCTAGTAGTAGATCAAAGCTAATCAGCTTAACTCATCTAGCATAATGTTTGTTCTATCAACTTTGATGTCAAAAGGTTAATACTCCTAAACTTTAAAATTGTATCAATTAAAGCCCTAAACAATAAATTGATAGTACAAAATATAAATTTATGATTTTAATTTAACATTACACACAATAACATTAGTCTATTCTACACAAATATGTGATTCTACTTATTAAAAATAAAATTGATCAGAAAACAAGCTTCCCACACACATGTGCCAAAAGTTTAATTGCCATATTTAAAAAAACAAAAGTATTATTCTCTTACATAAAGTATAGATTGTCCAAAAAGAAAGTATACTCAATGAGCTAGATTTTATCAAATTACTAAATATATTCTGAACCTTTAAAAAAAGAAAAGAAAAAAGGGCATAAGCTAACTCTGATTATTTCCAATTTGTACAGTCCTCATATGCTTTAACACAACATATGGGTTGAATCAAGAATCAGATACCTTTATCGAAAAACATCGATGCGATAAGTAATCGTAAACATATCGAAACTGGGAAAATTTAGAAGAGCAAGCTAGCCCATGCACCAATGAAAGCAAAGCCACCAAATGGAGCTAAAGAAGAATATTTTCTATCTTCAAGAAGGGCCACAGTATAGCACCTGCAATGCAACCACTCATTCTTATTCACCTCTTAAACAGAAAGATGAGTTCAATAATATATGGAGAATTGCTAAAAGGAAACTGGAGGAGATCTCAAATTGAATCCAAAGCTATCTGTGCACAATCATTGCTTATTCATGGCTTTTTCATCAGGTTGACAACAAAATAACAGAAATCAAATATGAGGTGTCTAATTTTTTATTTTTTATTTTTTGTTAAAATATCCGTAAGTGTTTGGATCAACTTACGCACATCTCGACTAAGTTCATAGAACAACCCACCTCACCCTACAATATTTGGATTCTATTAAATCCTAAGTAGGTGGCTACCATAGATTGAATACATGACATCTTAACTCTTTAACAAGACGATGTTCACTTATTTATCATTAGGTCAATCCATTATAGTTTGAGGTGTCTATTCATCTTAATCAGAAAGATCAATAATTGTTAGTCTATCATGATACAAATCTAAGACATATTTACTTTTCAAATATCTTTTAAGCACTTTGAAAATCATTTCAAATGGACTCGAATATGAAATATGATATTTCAAGAATCAAAACTCTTTACTGAGTACCTTGCAAAGAAGTAACTAATAGATGGTTTATCAAATGCTTTTGGCTTAACTTCATTACCGATCTCTTATGACATATTTTCTTCATCTAATTTCAGACTCTCATTAACTTCTCTCTGTACATACTTGTTCTCAATGTAACTGTTTTCCCTCATAAACTTCTCTTGCCGATACGCATTTCTCCCGATCGCTTCTCTTCACACGTATACTTTCTCTCACTAATCTCCCTCTCTTGCCCAATTTTTCTCAGCCAATTGAAGAGCTTTTCTTTTGTAACCCCTTGGTCGATCAAGTATTCTTGGGGATTTCTATTCTCTCCTTTGTATATAATTCATCATTTCAATAAAATGTTGAGCTTATCAATTTAAATGACAAATATGAAATGTTACCTTTCATAGAAACTTGGACACATGAATCCAAAATCAAATAGAAATAAAAAGGAGAGATCCTAACATACATCAAATAAAAAGAAAAAGGTATCTTACGTGCCAGAAAATGCAAGGATTCCAGCAGTCAAAAGGCCTCCAAACTGTCCCAAAAGAAAAAAGGAAAAAAAACATAAATAAAAATCAAAGGACCCATCAAAGTAAATAGTAGGAGAATTTTGGATAACTTTATCTTTTAAAATATTATGTGATAGTGGTACTCATTCAGTTACATTGACCTAGGTATAATTGTGTTTGTACTAATTTTTCTATATTTCTATTTCCTTTTCTTTTTGAAAGAACCTAGACTTATAAGTTAAGCCTAAATATTATAATTTGAAAACTAAAACTTAAGGCCTCATTTAATAACTAATCGTACTTCTACGGATGCAAAGTTTTGAAAACCAAACCAAATAGTTTTTAAGAACTTGTTTATGTTTATGCAACTTGATTAAGAATTCAAATTTATCGTAAAAATATGGTGAGAAAATAACCCTTTTCAAAAACAAAAAAATAAAAAAGAACCAAAAAGTTGAGGAATAGACATATAACTAGTTTTATTTGTGGGTTTGAACATTCCAAGAAACCTAACATCATCTCGTGCTTTGAATTCCACCATACCCAAAACTTTTTAAGATTAGGGCTTTACTTTCAGGTAAGGTCAAGTTGAATAATCGATTGATAGAAGTTTGGATATCAATAAACTTTGCCCAAAATGATCAGAAGAAGAAATTTGCATACAAAAACGGTGCTGCAAATTCGAGGAATGAAAGGAAAACTTACAATATTAGGGTTCTTGGTTGAAGGGGCAGCAAGCAGAGCCGCTGTGTGAACCAAATGATACAGAGACGCCGTTTGCCAAACCTTCACAACGTTGAAAAAAAACAATCAAAATCAAATCGAAGAACACATCGAATCAAAGAAACGAAAGATGAAGCAAATCAACCTCTTTATAAGCTGGATTTTTGGGTTTGAAACCGTGAGCGCCGTACGTGCCCAATCCAAGAGCTGCAACGCCTGTTTAAAGCAAATCACAATTCAAATTCATAATCGCGAAGCTATAACACGAGAATCGAAGGGGAAAATTACCAGAAATCGCAGCGACTTTGTGCCAGAGAAGTGGGTTCATGTTCATCTTGTTCTTTGGTTTCTGGGTTTGCTTCGAGGAGGGTTTTGTGAAAGGTTCTTTTTCTTTCCCTTTTGCCCCCAAATGATGACGTTGGTTTGAAGTTAAAACGACCCGTCGCTCTCCTTGACGTTGGTTTGAAGTCCACAGCCGACATATCGGCCCAACAAGAGAAGACAATGGAAAAGGAAAAGAAAAAGTAAAAGGGTCTCCTTCTCCTGCTTGTTGATTTCATTCCTTTTTACTTATCTGCAGAACCTGAAGACTTGACCGGCGCTGTTCATCTGACCGGTCAATGCGTTGACTTTTCTTATTTCGGCGGCTTCATAATGGCCGTACAATGAAAGGAAATAAATGGTACTTAGCAGCAAAAGATCCAAAGGTCCATTTTAAATGAAATCTTGGAGCCAAGGAAGAACAGAGATTCTGAGTAATCTACCTCGAATCGTAAAAAGAGAATTCAGATTGCATACCAAGCCGGGTATATTAATCTCTAAAAGTTGATAGATTACGGTAAATTTAATCTAAGCCGACTTTGATAAGTCGATGTTTCAGGTACGTGAATGAGAATCATGGAGCATAAAGGAAATGAGATGAACAGCAGTTTGTCGTATGAAATGAGGCCTCAAAGCAAGCATTGAAGCTTCAAATTTTACAACAAAATCAAGAGATTAAACATCCAAGTTCTTGATCATTTCCATTAGAACAAAGTAAAACTAATCTGGAAAAAGGAAAAGAAAAAAACAAAGCTCTTCTGATTAACAAGGCAGGGAACGTAGCATAATAATTGTATTTGTGGTGCTGCAGTTCAGGATAATAAGCCTCAAAGTTGCTCGCCAATGAAAATTTTTCAAGTGCTCCTTTAAGATTAAGTCCAGATAAGAGGTAGTTCTTCTTCTGTAAAAGTGCATTTACTTGAAACTAAATTCATCGTCGTAGAAGCGACTCAGCAGACATTATCCAAATCAACTGTAGATTTCTCGTCTTGTCTGTAATGGCATTTGGCCAAACTCTTGAGACATATTTGTACAGTTAGACCTAACTTTGGTTAAGACTGCTCAGATTGACTCCAACCCATTATCATCTTCTTTCTCCTGCTTAGCTCAACTGGGTTTCAGTCAACCCTTCATTTTCTGTTGCAGTGTGGAGCAGTTCATCAGGAGTAGCGGCCGGATCGAGATCCCAACAATGTTCAGGCAAGTTATTAGCTTCTCCCTTCAGTAAATAAGAGGGAACCTGGTGGGAAAACCGTAGCATCTCTTTCCTGGGAATCCAACGAATGGCATCTTTGTCTGCATTTCTTTGATATACCGTCTTGAATCCAGTTAGTTTGACAAGAGGGCAGATGCAGACACCAAGCTCTTCAGAGTAATCATCAAGAACTTCCACCATTTCATATCGATGCCTCACTTCATCGGGAGTTGATCTGTCCCAGTTTGATGACCAGTTTCGATAAACAGCCCAAATGTCTCCACTTCTAGGATATATCCGAATGCAGCCTCCCCTACCGGCTTTTTCACGGCTTAAGAGATGAGAGAAGATGTTGATATGTTCAACAATATCAGAGTTCCAAGCACGGAAATTTCCACAGGATTTTGTGAACCCATATTCCAACCAGTTGACTGATCCAAATTCCGTATCAGTTTTGGAGTTTAAGTAACTAATAAGAATCTTAAATGGTTTAACTGAGATAATCTCGCGAATCAGACAGTACAAGCGAGGCATACCATCTTCTTCATCGTACAGAGCCCATATTTGCTTTGCCTTGAAGCATTCCTCAGACCGATCTTTGTCAAAATCGTGGAAGTCAGAATCAGGTACATTTATTGAGACTGGTCCAGCTCTGTCTTTCTCTAACCAACGGCCGGATACATCGGAATTAGTTGTTTTAGGTGCCCGGCCAGTCTTTCCAACCAGACCAACTTGAGGCGCCATCTTTGATTTCTCTTGTGCAGCAGCATTGGCTGAAGAAATCCTTATCTCTTCCAATTTCTTACGAATTACAGTCCTTGCCTTCTCAATTAACAGCTTTCTGGCGTCAAATGCAGGAGGAACAGGGTTGCGCTTAGCTGAAAGCTCAGTTGGAGAAGAAACTACAGGCTCATGCTTAATAGCAGCATTTCCATTAGCTAATCTTGAATCTGAAGCAGGCAGTGGTCCCTTCTCCACATAACCGTTTCTCAAACTGGCTTCTGCGACAACCTTCCTTCTCTTATCAGCTCCATTGATATCACATCCCAAAATCTCGATACAGCTAGTTGCATTCATATTGGCTAACTTGTTTTTTGTACCACGCTTTCCGTTGAGTCTTGCCTTGTCTTTGACTCCTGACGTACTGAAATGTCCATTAGTTTGACCAACATTATCAATAGGTACCGAAGACGGTCCATTTGGGCCCAAGGTTTGAGTGTAAACTCCAGATGATGAGTTCCACTGAAATGACACATTTGAAACATATTCATACCCATGCCCGGTAAAAAAGCTAGTATCTCCGGGGATATACGTAACTCCCTCAAACCCATGACTTCCATATCGATTACCAGCAACATTTGACCAGGAGCAGTAAGGAAAAGAACCATTCACTGGGGCAGCTCCAGTTTCGACGGCAATGAAAACGCCGCGACAATTCTTGCATCGGAGTTTCTTGTTCACGTATTTCCGAAGATACTCGTACTGAACTTTACAGGAGGTGCAAACAGTCCAAAAGGTATCAAGTCTACCGTGGGACATGGACAGATTGGTATAGTTGTTAAAACTTGTAGCCGCAGAAGCATGAGCTGAAGATAAGTTTGGCTGGTGGTTGACTCCGGATGCCAATTGTGTGGTTCTCTTGATATCATAAGCATTTCTCTTGGAATTATCTGAAAGTAGAGCCCATGCTTCAGAAACAAGCTTAAATGCTCCATCAGCCCCTACGGTCTTATTCTTGTCAGGATGTAGCAACACAGCCATCTTCTTGTATTGTTTTTTAATAGCGTCTTTGTTTGCAGAAGGCTTCAATCCAAGAATGGAATAATAATCCACCTCCCCATTACATCTAATCTCAGAAGCAACGTAAACATCAAAAGTTGCCACCATTTGAGATATCCCGTCCATCTCTGGAAACAAAGTTTTGGCCTTCAACGCATAATTCTTTGCCCCATTGAAATCTCGCTTGCCAAAACGCTTCTCAGCAACTTCTTTTGCTTTAAGGGCCTCCTCTCTGTTTACTTCCATTTACAAATCCAAATCAGTGAAATACCAAAAACTGGGAGACAAAGAAAGACTATGACCAGTGAGTTGTTCTTAACAGCTCATGAAGCCACATTCTCAAACATATCCACATTTCCACGTTCCTTAATAATTGGCACAAATGTCAACGTTCTCAACCAACACTTCCTGTACAGCTTTTTTTTTTCAATGCAAAAAAAAGGCAACATATCAGAGTCAATATATTCGAGAATTCTCATTATGGTAATTAACAAGAAGTAGGGAAAATAAAACACAAGATCTTGAACTGGAAATTCAAGCATATTTGATATTTTAGCAGCTAGCTACAGTATACTGGAATTTAAAAATCAAAGCCTCGAGAATCTCGATCTTTGAAGTAAAAGAATCAACCAGTCCTTATCTCAAATAATTTCACAATATCGACATTTTCATTTCTCAGTAACCAGAGTACACTCGCAACTACAAAACCCAAAATCCCATCAACATCTTCATTTTCCTCAGCATTCAAACACTTCACACCAAAACCAGAAACCCCATATCGCAACAAATCCATATCCATTCAAGAACACAAAATTCAGCTTAATTTTCAAATCAATACCCACTCTTCCTAAATTCAAACCCAAAAAAGAAATACATTCAAAATACCAAACAGCACATGTAAAGAATCCATACGCTACGAATACTATATCACTCAAAAAAGAAAAAATTAAAGACAAAAAATGAAATACCTAAAAAAAGCTCACTGAAATCCGAGCAAGCAAAATGGAGGTGGTAACTATCCAGATCGCCACGTGTACTTAGAACATCGAGCAAAATTAAGCTCACCTGTAGGCAAATCTCACTGTACCAGAGACACTAACCCACTCAAACGAACTTCCTCCCGCGAAAACCGAAGAAATTTCCCTAAAAAAAGGAATTTCCCCCTTTTTCAAAAAAGAGGGGAAAATGTAACTGGAAGTGAACAGAAGAGTAAATTAGGGTTCATAAAATTGGGGAAATCTGAAGGTCGGACATGGAAGAATTAGATCCGGGCCGGAGCCGGCTCTGGCTCCGAAGATGCGGCGGCGAGGAATTTGGATATGGAGGCCCTCGATCGCCGGTCGGAAAAATTAGGAGGAGAAAAAAATTAGTGTAATGTAATAATAATAAAAATGAAATATAATCTTGTAAAATGGGATTGTAATATGCTATTTAATGGTGCGTCCTGCTAACGTGCGCCATTTTTATTTAATGTATAATAATTTAATTTTCACCTTTCCATTTTTTTTTAATTATTTATAATATTTATTTTTGTATTTTCCAAGTTATAATTTATAATAAACAGTGGAAAACAGATAATTCAAGATTAATTTATTGCTAGGGGTTTTATTTTTTCTTTAAACTAAAAATCAATAATGTAGGTCACTAATTATTTCCCTTTTTAATTTTTTCATTTTATTAACTATAAATTAATTATAGATTTATATTACCTAAATTGTATTGACAATTTTAATTCTTTTATAGATAATTATAAAGAATATTACTTTTTACCTTTTTTGTCTGTATTAAAATCATATCAGATTTTTACCATTTGAATCTTTGAGAAATAATTAGGTTTTTGATATGTTTTGGAATTCACCTTGGTAGAAATTTGCTTTCTTTTGGAATTAAACATAAACTTTTTCTTGTTTAAATTTATTCAACAGTCAATTTTCAAATGTTTGATCTTTTGATTTCATGCATTTTATATCCATACTTTGTTAGTTAATATGATCACATATAATATATCAAGCTACCAACTTTATTTGATATTAAGTTAAATTATAACTTTAAACACTATAATATTTAACCTCCATTTTAAATTAATCTCTATTCTTTTAAAAGTTTAAGTTTTGACCAATGTTTCGTATTAAAATTTATAACTAGGCTTTTTTTTTCCGTTAAATAACGTGTAACAAAATCTAACATGAACAAGTTATTTGTTATTTGTGTAATGATTCTAGTGAATGTGTTTATGATATGAGCCAAGTTACATTGAATGAAAAACATGAGTTAAATTGAGTTTTAATACGTTATTTGATTAAGATTTTATAAAAAGAGAGGATGAGGAACTTCCATGAGATTCTACAACTAAAATTAGTGATAGTCTCGAGGAGACTCTTCCTATAATAATTTAACTAGTGAGCATGTTTTTTTGTCCTATTTGTAAGTTATTACAAATGCATCATTAAACACTTTGTGAAGCGTGAAACCGACGACTTTCTGCTTGGGAGTTGTAGAATCACCGACCTTTATCTTTTGTTTCTTGCAAACCTGCAGACTTGAAAAATCTATCTTTCACCTCTTCTCGATGTCTCCAATCATATATCAATTTGATAGAAAACGTACATTACATTTTCATCTAGAAAGAAGGATGACACTAGACTAAGAATAATACAAATGAAATTTTAAGTATGTGATATATTTTCCTAAAAATAGAAAAATAGAATTTGTTATAAGATAAGCTTGAAACTATGGAGAGCTTTTTAACCCACATTTGTGGTCTTGTGTATCATCATTAATGCCTCCTATGACACAAACAATGAGAATGCCTCAAATAGGTCACCAATGAGAGCCTTACCCTATTTGAGATTCTTGTAATAAGTAATAAAATACTAAATTATGAATTTAGTTCATACCATTATGTATTATTTTAAAAAATTTCAACTGTATCCCAAAACCCAACATTTCAATTTTATTTAATTATTAATCATTAATATCATTATTGTGAAACACACCTCTAGATTTACTATTCTCTTTCTATAGTTTAGAAGTACTTTTTTTTTTTTAACATTTTCAAAATATAAGATCAAATTTGCCATTGAAAAAAAAATATATTTTTAATTAGGGATGCTTGAATGACCCGAACAATCCAGATTACTCAACCCAAATTGTAAGGATTGAGTTGGGTTTGATTGGATTGATTTTTTTTTTTTTCAGGTTGAGTTGGGTTCGAATTACACTTTTAAAAATTCGGGTTGACCCAACTCAACTTAAATTTTTTATATTATTAATATATATATATATATATATATTAAATTTATAAATATTATAACTCATATATATTTTTATGATGTTTGTATAAAGTTTGCGATAGATATCTTGATTTTGATATTTAACATTTGAGTTTTATGAAAGTTTAATTATTTATATGTGTTTACACAAATTTAAGTATTTTAAGTTAAAAAATGTAATAATAAAGAAAAGAAAAAATAAATAATCCAACAACCTAACCCAACTCGGGTTAGATTGGATTAGAGACCTTATTCGGGTCATTACCGAAGGCAATCCGACCAACCCGAATTCGGGTTGGTCCAAAAAATCCCTTCAACCTATGTATACCCCTATTTTTAATTAAAAAAACAATGTTTTGGAACTTGGACTAAAAACTTGAATACGTTAAAATATGAAAAATATATCAATAAATAGTTAGAAAAACAAACATAATATTACGACCAAAATCATTATCAAATGAGTCACATATCACCATATCCAATCCATATAATCCACATTTGATTTCAATTTAGCCTATAGTTTACAAAACATTACTATATTCACCAACTATTAATGATGTTTTTTTTCGAGTACCATAAGGATAAGAGAATTCAAATCATAGACCTCTTAGTCGCTAGTGTATTTTTATGTCAGTTGAGTTATACTCGCTTTGGCACTAGATCACTACAGTGTGGTTTATAGATTTATACCATTTGATGTATGAAAAAGATATTGTAAAATTACCTCAAAATTGTATTCAAAGATTATTAGGAAGTTGGAGGCATATGGGTGTAATAAATGGAATGTCAAGAAAAAAAATCAATTATGGCTCTCAATTGTTGTGTCGTAGAAATCACAGTCTTGAAAGCAAAATTGGCACGAACTCGATGCTAAATCACCAAAATCTGATTGCTCCACAAGGTTAACACAACACCCTTCTCAGATGTACACTCGTCGAAGAAGGATAGTAATCAAGTGAAAACTTTGCTCAAAATTAAATCATTAAAATAAAGAGAAATAAGTCAAAACTCAAAATTCACCTCAAGGACTAACACAACCATTTTTTTTAGTTTGGTAAGAATCCAACCAAAACGTTTTTTTTTTCTAAATTAAATATAGAAAACATTTCAATTTTAAATTAAATATAAAAACTTTCCATATCTAAATTAAATTAAATACAGAAAATCATTTTCAAATTTAAATTAAATAAGAAAATACGAAATCAATCGATTTGAAACACAAGGTTCGAATCCACCAAAATTAGACCATTTCTCTAAAAAAAAAAATCAGATTAATCAACAAAATCAATAATAATAATATTAAACTCTAATTTAGTTTTCCTTTTGTTGATTCTGAATTTGCTCAAAGGAAATGACTTAAATGACTTAAGTTGGACAGTGTATAATTGATTGTCAATATATATATTTTTATCACCCAACCGGGACTATTTACTCTCAAAGTTAAAATAAAAAATATCTCTCAAAGTTTCTTTCCCAACAGTAAATTAATTTCAACTACAATCTTGAATCAACAAACAAATGGTAAATATAATTATACTATCCAACCATTTTTCTTTATAAAATTAATTTCAGATTATCCTATGGAACATATACTTTGTTCACTCAACCGCGACTATTTACTCAAAGGGAAAGAACCACAAAGAAGTCACACATGATGCAAATCAATAACAATAATAAAAATAAAAATAAAGAAACTCACCTCGTAATATAGCCGTTCTTTGTACCAACATTTTTTGTTGGGTGAAAATTTAACTTTCAAAACAGAAAAAAACCAACTTTATTGATTGGAGAATCCACATTGGAAAATTTGGTATTGGAAGTCGCTTATTTATGTACTCCAAACTTGTGTTTTGGGTTTAGGTCCCAAGGGTACTCATGTTTTGAATGGCGTGAGGAGATCCACCAATATGGATTGGACACCTCGCCACGCGTGTGTAATGATTAATTTTAATAAAAAATACTGTTTTATTTATTATTTATTATTATTATTATTATTTTTTAAAACGGTCCATCGATTATTTTTAAAACGTCTTAGCTTTCCGAACAATGAGTTTAAAAAGGGTGTACGTTCCGATCGGTAACGGTGCATTTTCGATCGGTTTTCATTTGGCTGTTGTATTTGCACAGTTGGACAAAGCCGTGAAACGTCTTAAAGAAAGCGAGCTCCGCGACTCAGCTTATAACACGTTTCTGTTTTGTAGGTTTTGCTCTTTACTTGATCGTCGTGTCTTGACGGCTTACAAAAAAAATTCTGATTCTACTTTTCAATAAAGATTTCAAAATCGAAATAAGAAAGAGAACAAATAAAATCGTTGTCACAGCCCGACATTTTGGGAGCCAAAATCCCATTTGGTTCATGGGTTTTTCCTTTGCCCAGAAGTTGGTAGCCCCAAAGGAAAAATCAATAACAAAACAAAAGCAGCTTTGGCAAACCCACCAAGAAAATGCCTCTTGGTTGTTTTGGTGATCGATTTCTCTAAGGCATTTCCACAAACACCTTGCGTGCTGCAAAAACGGCTTCTCTTTAGATTTATAGTGCAATTGAACTTGATCTTAATGAACCTTCCTTTTTTTCTTTTTTTTTTCTTTTTTTTCTCGCCTTCAAATAAAAAATTTTCTTTCAACTTCTTCTTCTTCCTCTACATCACAAATCTCAAAACTTCATTGTTGACCATTGCAATGCATAAATTTACAAACATTACAATGTAGGCAGTCTTGCTTTCAAATTGTTATAAATTGTGGGTCGAAAAAGAAAACAATTCTGGATCTCAATTGTTGTGTCATGGGAACATTGCCTTGAAAGCAAAATCGGCACGACCTCAGTGCTAAATCGTCAAAAGGCGATTGCTCCCAAAGATTAATACAACACCCTTCTTAGACATGCGCTCGAAGAAGGATTGGAATCAAATGAAAACTTTGCTCTAAATCATTGAAATAGAGAGAAATAAGCAAGGACTCAAATTTCACCTTAAGGAATAAAATAACCATTTTTTCTTTTTATAAGAATCCAATAAAAACGTTTTTTTCTAAATTAAATATAGAAAATGTTTCAGATCTAAACTAGATATAACAACGTTTCATATCTAAATTAAATAGAAAAACATTTCATATCTAATTAAATACAGAAAGTTGTTTTTAAACTTAAATTAGATATGAAAATATATTTAGAAACCTTTGGCTAATTTTATGACGAGTAATTCCAACAAATGACTAATTGACTGGTCATTCCCAATGTTAAAGCTAAGTATTTTATTTTTCATTATTATTTTTCTTTTTGGCATTTCTTATTAACAACCAGCATTCAAAAGAGTGAATATCTTCACATACTTTATTAAAGGAATTATAAGTATATATACACAGAGATGGGATTTAACAAACTGATTAGACCCATTGAGTATCATCTCATCGAGTCATCAAGTATTGCATCGAGTATTTTAAGAACTGCTGACCATCGAGTATGATCTCATCGAGCATCGAGTATTTGAAAAACTTCTGATAATCACCCTCGAGTATCATCTCATCGAGCACCGAGTATTTTAAATAAATTAATATTTCTTATTTATGTATTTTTTCTTTAGTGATTTCTTTGAGGTCTATTTTTTCTCCTATGTAAAAGGACATTATGTATTATGAAGTACTCTAATTTATTCAATAACATACAAATTTAACATGATATCAGAGTATCAGGTTTATTAAGGTTTTATTTGGTTAAGTCGCTACTGTCATATTCATTCTTTGTCTTCGTCGATTGATCAACGGAGGTAGACCCATCGCCTATTAGAGTATTAGAGTTTGAGTGTAGTTATTCCAACCATGCGTCGTCATTGTCCGGTGTATGTTCCTTTCGTGGGTTCTAGATCTACTTCACCACAAGTCTGTCTGCCACAACCCTCAACTCCTCTGTGCATCCTAGATCGCGAGTACCATTCCAAGCTCAACTGGATCTCACCTTGCCGCCACTCAATCTCAGCCGCAGATCAGCCGTCGCGAGTATCTCACTTGCCCAAATCCGTGACACCTCTCTTAGTCCACTCTCTGTCGGAACTCGGAAGTCACCTTGCCATGGTGGGCGGTGTGTGGTGCAGTCCAGATCTATTCAGCGACCACCCAGCCATTCGGTGCCCAGCCCATGTTGTCCTACTTCTTTCCGCATTGTGTTGTTTGCTTCGCTCTTTTCCATTCACGTTCGTGTACTCAAATTCGTTCCACTGTACTTGCTCTCCGGTCAAGTCATCCGAGTTGTTGCATCTGCTCCCAGATCCGATCATCAGTGTTGTTGCATGTATCTTCGTCACTCGTGAGCTCCAATCTATTGCTCAAACACACACTGTTACTTAAACCCGTTGCTCGTAGTCCATATCCACTCTGTCCTGTTGTGCACAAATATGTCGCCCACCTGATGTCTTGCCCTTCTTACATTCGTGGTTCCTGTTGTCTTTGGAATGTTCCAAATTGTATTTTGAGATTAAAAAATTCAGTTTAATGAACCAAGTGTGGTCTAGTTTCTTGGTTTGGTTTAGTCAATTTGGTTCGGTTTAGTTGAGGCCATTTGGTTCAGTTTAATACTCGTTTGGTTCAATCAAATTGGCTCGGTTTCAGTTTCAGTGTGGTTCAGTTCAGTTTGGTTAGACCAGTCAGATTTGATTTGGTTCATTTGATTTGGTTGGCTGATTGCGTTGGTTCATCTTTGCATTTGTGGATTTCTATTCCGATTTTCAAATTAGTTTTTCGAGGGTTTTGTTTTAGATCTATCAATGAGAACTTTGTCCTAGCCCAGAAATTGTTGTTCGTTTTTCATAGGTTTTGTTATAGATCTCTATATGAGGATCTATGTTTCTAGTCCAGAAGGTTCTTAGTTTTGCCCTTCATTGATTTCTGTTTCAACCTAGAAGTTCTTCGTGTTTTGATTCTTCATGAGTTTCTGATTCTATCCCAAATTTGATGATTTGATTAGCAAATTTTCTTTGCAAACTCAAGTTGTTCGTCATTCTACCACCTTAAGTTTGAGGGAGGGTATTAAATAGTGGTGTACATGGGTTAGGTTGAGGTGTTTTCAGGACTAACCCGAAAATTTGGATTGGTTGGGGTTGGCAACCCAAATGACCAAAATAAAGTCCCCAACCCTTAAAATTCGGGTTGGGTTGGGTTGGGTTGGGTTGTTGGTTATAACTTGTTTTTTTTTTATAATTAAAAATATGTAAATTTATATACAACACATGACTAATAACTAAAATCTCATAAAATTCAAATTCTAAATACCAAATATCTATGATATTTATTGCAAACTTTAAACAAAGACAAATATCATAACAATGTTAAAAGAAAAATATTAAAAATTCACAAATTAATCCATACAAAATAATCAAACTTTAAACCAAGAGAAATTAAAAAAAAAAAAAAAAAAATTAGGTTGACCCAACCCATTTAACCAAACCCAACCCAAGAACAAAACTAACCCAACCCAACTCTTATATTTTGGGTTGGATAGTCCGGGTTGTTCGGATTGTCGGGTTATTTGAATGTCCCTAATGTTAAAGGAAAATTAGGATTTATGGCTAATTATTATTATTATTATTTTGGTATTTTCCATTAAATTTTTTTGTTCTCTAATGGCTTTTCTAAGGCCTATTTATTTTCCCAAGTAAAATGTCATTATGTGTTATGAAGTACTCTATTTATTCTATAATATAAAAATTTAACACCCAATAATATGCATATTTTTCAAATCCACATACAATGGTCAATAGTGGGTCTAAAACTTCTGTGGATTTTGGATATATTTTAATATTAGTTTGTTTAATAAAAAATATACAATTAGTTTTCTATAAGTTAAAAAATTTAATAAAAAATATACAATTAGTTTTTTATAAGTTAAAAAATACTATTAGTCCACATGCTTTCATAAAAATGACAATTTAGTCTACAAACCGTGGACTATAACAATTTTAGTTTTCACACTTTAAAATTAATAACAATCTAGTACTTGCAATTTGAGCGTTTTAAACCATTTAATTCTTGAACTTTAAAATTTATAACAATTTAATATCGTAAAAAAAACACCTAAATTAAAAATGTCATTTTTTTAATTGTTTAATAACTTAAGGGGTACTTGGACCCCAATTTCAAATGAATGCTCCATGTTTGAGGCTCCTATTATAATAGTTGTCATTAACTTACAATTAACTATAGTACTATTATTTCAAATTTCTCTTTATAATAATGTATAGTATTTCCTTCTCATTATCGGTTAACTTAAATATTATTAAGTTTTAATCGAGAGTATAAAATAATACATAACAAAGTTCAAGAATTAAAAAAGATGAAAAGTGAAGCAAAATAAGCATAAGAGAACTTGAATTTAGTTCCTAGTCAAGAACAACAATTCTCTAGATATCGCCATAATATTATATTGTCTACTTTGGGATACACCATATGGATTTGCTTTTGGTTTCGTCCCAAAGGCCTTATACCGTAAAAGATAGATAGTTGTCTTCATTTATAAATCCATGACCATTTTTTTTATTTAACAAGTGGGAGACTTGGATTGCATTCCCAACAAAATATTATTGTTTTTATTAAGAAATTTTATAGTGTTTTCTTTGAATAAAAATTTATTGGAAATGAATAATTTAATATATAAAAATTGAAAATTTTTATTTGATTGAGAATAAATTTAAAAAATTGTAAAAAGATCAATAAATTTAAGAAAAAACAAAAGAAATATGAAACATATAGTATTGAGGACAGAGACGGGAATGGGAAAGGCTTCGTCATCCCTATCTCACCGCTTGAACATCTCTTGAGGCCACAAAGCCCTATGCTTCTTTTATAATTTAACATGAAACATATAGTACTACTATATAATCGTTGTATGAAGTTGTGGCCCTATTGTAACTCTACTATTGCTAACCGTCCTTAAGAACTGTAGTCTTACTAAATAATTTCTTTTAGAGCCATCGAGTAAAATCAAGAAAATAGATTAAAACTAAACACAGATGGGTTAAGTAGTCTCATAATTAAACATCATCGATTTCATAAGTTATTAACTTCAAATAACTCCACTCTTTGCTTCAAAACGGTTGTGAAATTGGGGCTAACAAGAAGAATGACAGATTTTAACTTTTCATTTGTAAAAATAGCAAATCAACATTTCATTTTGTAAAAACGATAAAACAAATTAAAAAAAAAATTATAAAAGTTTAAACTACCCCTGACCATACAAATGAGATTGTGTTAGGAAACTGATTCTTGAAATTCTTTATTAACGTAACAAGTTGGTACAATCTTCTGGAATAGCGATTAAATGATGAACAAACTCTTTATTAAACGATAAGAGTCAAAGGTTAAATGGTCGCTTACATGTTACTCGATTGCTTACCAAACACTAAACAATCGTTTACAAATTCTACACAATCGCTAAGTATTACTAAACGATCGCTTACAAAATACTCTGTGATCACTCACAAACTCCTACGCGAGCGCTTACAAACTATTACACGATCACTTATTAGTTTCAATACGACTGCTTATCAATTGCTATACGATCACCTATCAAATACACGATCGCCTGGTAGAAGTAGACGATGAACGGCATAGATAGAGACTTCTAAACTCCCACTCTCGAGAGCTCTCCTTCCTCACATGATATTCAGACTTCGCTACCCTCCTTTTCGGTTTCTTCCCTCTTTTTAAACCTCAACTTCTCCCCACAGAATTGACCATAAGTCTTAACCGATTCAACCACCGACTTCCCTTTTTCCCTTTTATTCTTTCTTTTTTGATATTAACATAATTGGAGACCTATTAGATTGCAATTGACTTATTAAAAAATATTTATAATTACATTGTAATTAAAACACACAACTAGAGACTATCGGTTGGTCATGCTCTGAGCACTACACTAACCTTTCTCTAACCAAGTTACCGTCATTTTCCTTTCTGAAATCGGCTCTTCCACCAACAACGACGACACCTTCGACTTGAATTTTGTTTTCATCCCTTTCTCCATCGAGCATGGCTCTCTCTCCTTCCACGAATACTTCATCATTAGCTTCGACTTTAGCTCCTTCTCCATCGGCT